>NC_135184.1:19956966-20231966 GCF_041146795.1 Maylandia zebra
TCTAACCTTTTGTCTTTCCTGATGCATACTTGTTGAATCAAGATTGTGATGAAGACTATTTTCACAGTAGTCCAACAAACAAAAAACGGTCAATTTAAGGTGTCGAATATGCAACAAAGCAGCACAAGTATGGGTAGCTGTTTTTTCTGAACTCAATGCTTTTGTCCCACTGAGCTCAACTCACTTTGTTTTCTGCAGCATCATTTATAACAGAATAGAGTGGTATAAGTGTGCTGTATTATTACCCAGCTCTGTGCAAAAAGAGCTGGATTTAAAAATATTTAAATAAATCTTATAAGTATGATAAGCTAAAGTTAGAGAGCCAAGGCTGAGATGGTTTGGACATGTGCGGTGGAGAGGCAGTGGATATATTTGACAAAAGATGTTGAAAATGGAGCTGCCAGGCAGGAGGAAAAAGAGAAAAACCTCAGAGAAGATTCGCGGATGTAGTGAAGGAGAACTTACAGAGGGCTGGTGTAAGAGAAGAGGATGATAGGTATAGGGTGAGATGGAGACAGATGATCTGCTGTGGTGACCCCTCGAAGGAAGCAGTCGAATATCGCGCAGGAGGCATTGGAATATATTCATATGAGTAACAGAGTAGAACTTAACTGAGCTCAGGTTCACATAGCATGTCTGAGGGAGGAGGAGAATCCCAGTACAAGACCCATCCTATTGTCTGTCTTTATTGGGTATTACAGGCAACTAAGGTACAATTGTCATGTTTCAGGATTTTAGTCATATTTCTAATCGAACTGGGGATAACTTTTTCACAGGTTTGTGTATCATTAGGGAAAACTGGAATTTTTTTGTTTTTAAATACCCAACTGATAGTTGGAACAAGGAGGAGGTTGGAGGAGACTGATAAAAAGTAACAGAAGCAAAACAAAAACATCCAAGGCCGCTTGCCCAGGTGTTTCTGAGAACTCCAAGTGACTGGAGCTGCTGATGACATGTTCATGTTGTCACCAGCTGGCTTACAAATGACAGCGACAAGAAAAAGCAAGATTCTGCAGTGTCTGTATTTGCCGGGAGGGAAATGAACAGAAAGAAAAAAAAAAGATGACTTCAACAAAAGTCTTGTTGTAGACTTGGAGAGATCATTTAAAAACAAAGAATAATAGGTGGGGGTGCATGGTGGATAAGAGTAATCAAGCATTGAATAGAAACCACACTGTTTAAGCTTGTCTGCCCTGCAAACGACCTCTCCTGATTTGCGTGCTGTTTCCCCTTGTGCATTTTCTGATGTCTAGTGCAGTTGTCCTTAGAGTACAGCTGACTACACTAACTACTATGAAGAGATTGGACAAGATATCAACCAAAGAATTTATCAGTGCTTAGTTTTTTAAATGCTTGACGTTTAAAGCATTTATGTTTAGCGTGCGGTTATCTTTGGGAATAACTGTTGGGTTTCAGGGACTGTGGCAAGCCCGAGACTGCCATTTGTATAGGCTCAAATTGCCTTACACGCCATAGATTTTTAGAGCATTTGTATGTGTTTGCTCATGTCTATGTTTATTGCCTATGGATGACCTTATGTGGGTTGGCGAGTAAATGTTTGTCAAGTGGCTCCTGACAAGTTGCCTGTTCATGGGCTTGAGGCTGTTTGCCATACAGTAAATGGCTACTAAGTTCACAGCATGTGAGAACAGTCTGGCCTTTCAGAACAAAACCTCCTGTTCAGAGTATTTCAATATGCCCAAGCCTTGCATGTAAAGTTCACTGGCTACAAGCATCTGCTCAGCGCCCCCTCCCCACACACACACTTGTTTGAAAGGGCATAAGAGAAAGGTCTAGATTTCTTTTTCAGCGGTATGGGTCTAATGTTATGTGAACAGCATATACTGTGCAGACTGATTAAAAACATGTAAAATAAATTAACATCAGACAAGAACTCGTGTTTTTAGTGTATATCTGTAGATAATTCTCCTTCCTTTATATTTTGCTTGGAAAATGGGACCAACTGGTTATGGCTGATGGCCACACCTCTCCGAAACTGCTTCTGCCAGAGGTTTCTTCCTGTTAACAGGGAGTTTCTCTCTCCCACTGATGCCAAAGTGCTTGCTCATAGGGGGTCATATGATTGTTGGGGTTTTCTATTTTTTCTCTGTATTATTGTAGGGTCTTTACATTACAGTATAAAGCACCTCGGGGGAACTGTTTTAATTTGGTACATATATATATATATTAGAGGTGCAACGATACACAAAATTCACAGTTCGGTTCGGTTCGATACTTTGGTGTCACGGTTCGATATTTTTTCGATACAAAAAAATGTTCATGCTTTTTTAATTTGTCATTTATTAAAATTGTAAATATATATTTTAACTCAAAAGTACCGTTTTTAAATTTAATGTTGCTGAAACACCAAAGTAATAAAAAAAATAAATCAATCTGATCGAGAAATCACTCATCTTTGGAAAAGAGTTTATTACAGAGAAATGGCCCTTTCCAAAATAAAAGCTATACTATACGCTTCTTCTGGGCTATATTGTCAGCAGCATATTAAACTTATCAGGTCCCCATAAGGAGAATCATGTGCTAACGGTTGTATAAATGACTCGGGTAAAGTTTGTACCATGCGTGCTTGTTGTTTTTGTCTGCTTTCACTTGTCTTTGCACTAGGATGATGTCGGTGTAAATGTGCAGTCATATTTATTGTGTTCCCACTAGTGCTGTCAGCGTTAATCTTGTTGAAATGACGTTAACGCCACAACACGGCAAATCTCCGTTAACGAGCTACCGCGGATCGCCCCGTGCGTGGGGCTGGACGGCGTCAACACGTTAACGAGCTAACTGCGCTAACGCACTAGTTCCCACCAATGTAATTGAGCATTGCGTGGCACATCCGACATACTGTTTTACTTTTGTCCATGATGCGCTTACCTTCAGGGTCAAACTTCACATGAAGACCAAAATAGTTCCAAAGGCCAGATCTGAATAAGGGTGGGGGAGGTTCAATTTGCCATGTTGCAACAAGCTTAGCTTCAGTCTTGCTAGTGGATCTGCGCTCAGCAGTGCAGCCTAGGCGGAGTAGTCGAACGCAGATCCACTGAGCTCTCAACACAGACAGCATCGTCAGAAGAAAAGTTGATAAAATAAATGTAAAATTTATATATATATATATATATATATATATATATATATATATATATATATATATATATATGATTGATTTGAATTGAATTGAATTGAATTGGAATAGGTGCAGTAATTTATTGAACCATGTGCAAACATACACAGAAATGCAATATATAAACAGCAGATGTTGCCCGTTGAATCCAAATCTGATGATACTTCTCTGCATTCATAATTCCATCAATTTTGAGAAGATTGTTTGCCACTTATTTCAGTCCAGTTCTTGTGTAATTTGGCATACCTCAGCTTTTCTTCCTGTTTCCCTTCCTTAAAAATGACAGGCTTCTAGACAGCCACCCTTCCCTTGAGACCATTGCAGCTGAAGGACCAGGTGTATCTCTCAGATCCTGTGTCAGATCTTTGTGAAAGTAAGTATCTGAAAGTGTCTTGACTTTCAGATACTCTTCAGCTGCTGTACATGGGTTTTTAAGACATTTTTCCTCCATTTGTCCAGTTTCCTCAGATTTTTCACTGCACCCCATGCTCAGATATCCAAATTTCTGCCTAATGTATTTGAGAATCACCTTCTTTGACATTTTTCATAGATTAATATGTTATTGTTAAGTGACTCGTTTGGTCAGGTACCAGGATTGAACTAAACATGAGGGGGAAAAGAAGCGAGTCTCCAAAGAAAAACTTTTAAATACCTTGGACATTAACTATTTTTTCAATCTGTGATTTAGGAAATTTAAATATATATGGCAATAGTTTTATTTAAACAAAAAAAATTATTAAGATTGGATTGTTGACATTTTTTGAATGTTAAGTAGCAAAAATTGCATGATTGTCTTAAAAAAATAACAAACATAAATCATCAAACAGGAGAACTTTAAAAAAACAGCTGATATAACCCACTGTGTACTAATCACAGGACTTCCCCATGAGTAACTCAACACATGTTCAATTCCCACAACAGCTGGGGGGTGGGGAAAAGCTTTATTAATCATGCAGAACCGACAATTTGCCGGTTATCTTGATAGCAGTGCCATCATCCCAAGTGCAGTACCCTCTTCAGCTGAAATGGTGCCACCCACAGCCACAAAAATACACACTCTCAGTCATAGTAAACAGCCTCCTCTCCTCTCAGTTATTAATCACTGACATTATTCCCCTCCTCGCCTTGCTCTAATTCAGTCTGATGTTTGTTTCACAGAAATGATTATAGCTAGGGAAATTAACATGCACTAATGTGAGCACTAAAGGGCTTAGTTATATGTCCAGTCTATTTAGTATAGACCAATTAATGAAATAATCACAAACTAGTCACTAATGCTCTGTATTTTTTTAACATTATGTTTTGTAGAAGTAAGTTCACGGTGGATTGTTCTGGAAGGAATTCAGCGTGAAAGCATGGAAATAGAACATTAATAATGCACACAAACAGTATTATTAAGCAGCCCTTTATTTTTTTAATGCAGTCCATGTATGCTAAAATGTTTCTATCATATTTTTTACCTTAAATGTTTGTTTTTGTAATTTTATCAGTGTGTCTTCTTACTACATGAAGCAATATCAAGCTAAAGTGTGCAACAGACCCACTAATGCTTTGGTGTGATAGCAGATTCTGCACTCTTAGTCTATCATGAATTCTGCACCCCAAACAGAGCCTCAGTAGCAGATTCTGCTCCACTGATGCATTGAGAGGAGAGATAGCCAAGTATCACAAATTCACATTTTATCAAAGAAATGCTCCATTTGCCTTACAAAAATAAAGCTTTGCAGCAGTAATTTTGGTATTTAAGTAGCTAAGCATGAGAATATTTATAGCATTTTTCCACATTACAAAAAAGAACAAAGATAGGACTGAGAAAAGAGACTGCTGCAGTTTGTATTGCACTGTATTGATTGTCTACATAGATATTAGTCAAGCCCATTTACCTATAGAAATTCTGGTTTAAATCACTCAAGTACTTACTGGAGTTAAATATTGACATTATCAAAGAGAAGACGTGTGTCTGTTACCTATAGACTTAATTTTGTGTGCATAAAGCCATTTACTTTTTTTTCTTGTCTCCAAAAAACACTTCATTCTAGG
This sequence comes from Maylandia zebra, assembly GCF_041146795.1. Taxonomy (NCBI): domain Eukaryota; kingdom Metazoa; phylum Chordata; class Actinopteri; order Cichliformes; family Cichlidae; genus Maylandia; species Maylandia zebra. The sequence continues at coordinate 19,962,140 of NC_135184.1, forward strand.
TGATCTAAGTGATTGTGTACTGGGTTCCACATTGTTGCTAAATCTGCAATAATGCTTACTGTCACTTTATGTCACTAAAACAGGTCAGAATGCTAAGCACTGAATTTGTTGAGATTTCTACACCAGTTTAAACATACAATCTGTTAATCAGTGCACTGTGCTGCACACTGTTATAATTAGTGAGACATATTGTAGTGAAACTTTACTTCAAAGTAAGCCATGAACTGTGAGAGTCTCTTTTCAGTTTGAAGATTTGTTTCAGTTACAGATTACTAGACCAGACAGATTACTTTGATAATTCTTGAGTGACTGTCTACTCCAGTAAAAACTAATGTTGATTTCAGTACCAGTAATGTGTGCTAAGATTTTTCTCCAGTAGGAGACATATTGTTTAGTCTTTACATCCACACTGAGACTGTTTTAGCTTGCACAGTGTTTGTCTTTTCACAATTGAATAATAGGATCCTGCTGATACAAGGCATGCATCTAATAAACTTCAGGAGAATGTCACAAAGCGTCCTGCTGATGAACATGTACATAAATTAAATAAGATGATTCTAATGAATCAAGAAAAGATCTAGATTATCCATTCATTTGAATGTCTTCATTCCTAATGTCAATCCCAGAGGAGTCCTTGTCAAAAGAAGTAATAAAGCTCCCATCGTTTAAGAAATGATCTACAATCATTTATTTGCCTGGCAAATACAGATGTGTAATCTCTTTTACCAGTGATGCTTTATGTTTATACAGTAGTCTTTTGGGGTCATAAATCATTGAAAACTCTGAAAGATAGAATCTGTAGTTTTTAGTTGTTTTATGTTTCTTTTCATGTGACGAGCAAGAGCAGCCACAAGTGCTCTCAAAAATAAATAAATTAAAACAAAAAGAAGAGTAATTAAGTCCTTTGTGAATGTGTGAATGTTACAAGCTTAGGCAGTTGGGTTTAACAGATAAAATAGAATCAGATTCACCATGGGTCACTTTGCTATCAATCCCTCGCAGTAGCAAAAGGCAATTCAAATTCCAGATCAAATACGCATCCTTGTAATTCAATTAATGCAATATACATGAAAATATCCTTTACCTTGGGTATTCTCAAGATGACCCCCCCCCATACACCTTAAAAATGAATAATGATTTTTCATGCTTCGCCCCAAAGCCCACGAGCATTCCTTCAGGCTTTGAAAAGAGCAAAACATTTCATTTTGGGGTCAGCATCAGGGAGTACAGGTCACTGCTAGTCTGTGCTTCAGGCAGAGGGAAAGGACGCGAACAGACAAAGCTGCCTTCAAGAGTGCGCATCAATTGTGCATTCACGGGGGAGTGAGTCACTTCCATAGAAAAAGGGCTCTGAGTCAGAAGCCATAAATGTGTAGAAAGAGTTTTCAAATGCTTGGTGAGGTTCTGCATTTGAGGCCACCAGAAGGGCAGAAGAGCTAATTCTAAAAAAGAAGGAGTCATCATTTGGGTGCTGTAGCATTTGTGCTGTACTGTGTGCTCAGTGTTTAATCCCCTGAGTTATAGCGCTCGAGTGAAATTTATTCCAAAACAGTTCACTGTTGCCATTCAGAGCAAACTTATAACATCTGAATTCTGCCTTGAAATTTGCTGCATTAATTGTATGTCTATCGCGTAATCAGTTCTGGGATATCCTGCTGTGTCAGTGGTTACATCCCCTATGTAGTATCAAACAAGCCCTGCAATGAAATGTTCCAGGCCAAACGCACTGCCAGACTCACCATGACACTTCCCTTTTATTAGCATCCAATTTGATGAGCTCATTTCCGCACCAACACTCTTATCACAAGCCAAGCCTGGAGACAGTCAGACCCCTAAGACACAGCCCCCCACTTTAAACCACTGCTTAGAGGGCTGTTTGATTCTTCAATTAATCTCTTGTGTCAGAGGGGAGAAGCTGTAAGTCCAAAAGCTATTGATAGCGTCCATGTTCGGAAGACTGAGAGTTGGCAGCAAATAAGAATTTTCAGTTGTTGTCCAAGCAGTTTGTTTTGTGTGTGTGTGTGTGTGTGTGTGTGTGGCACACAGAAAATCTGGTTGGTAAATATCCTAAAGTAAAATAAGCACTTGAAGGAAGAAAATGAAGCATAAAATCAAATACACAAACAACGAGATGTAAATTTAATCTGCAATGTCAGAGGATTACACAGGATTTTTTTTTTTTTTTGCATCATTTTGCTGTTTCAGCAAGATGAAGGAGCACCGACCTTATCAAGACACTGCTTATATCACAGGCCAGAGATTTTTTAAGGGTCAGCACTTTTATGATTGCCTCGACTCATATTCACAAGTACAAGTATATGCAAGCACGACGACAAAAGCACTCACATACCCATAAAGACATCCTTACAAACACGCTCGCTTAAACCATCCATAATCACTTTATCAGCCTCGCGCTGCCTGCTGAAGCATCAATTGATTTGTTGCCAGTACATGTCACTCCTCTCCAGTGCCGTTAAATCTCCCAAGTATGGAAGATTAGCATCAATATATAATTCTAAAATTAATTTGGAGGAAAATGAGGGATAAGTGCATCGCATCATCGAAAGTCAATTTGTATATCTCACCCTCACCCGTGAGGTCAACTGCTTACGGTATTGGCCACAATAATACTAGACTAAAATAAGATTAATGACACAAAGAGCGAGCCAGTGCTGGTGGAGGTTACAGGAAATGGGCACACATTGTTTTTTGTTGTTTTTGAACGCCTGTGCGAGACACTGCAGTGCTCAGTATCAGCTCCAACTGTTCAGCATTTAAACCATCAAAACTGTAAAACGTTAAATCACCGATTCTTTACGGACAAATTTCCAATCTATTATTAGACATCAAAAACGCTTCCTATTTAATTCAGGTTGGCCGCTAGAAAAGTTTAGCCTCTCTGACATCAGCTCAACAACAGCTCTGAAGAAATTAACAGCTATAGTTCCTGCCAAGCTTCAGGGCCACAGAGCATGCCAGAGTTTAAAAGGCCCAGCATGCATTTGTCTCAATCACAATTTTTACAAGGCAGAGCTCAGCTATCATTAAAATATTTCCTCACACAAGACCATGAAAAGCATCATTAAATGATCTGGATTAGATTTCAGTGTTGATGCAGGAGAGGATGCATAATGGAGCTTTTTAACGATATGTTGTTGACAAATGAGGCAAATTATAAAGACGCTGGAGTCTAACCAGGAGCCTGGCATAGTGTGTGTTTCTGATTGGTTGTAGCGTCCGAGGTATATTTCCATAGTGATAAATCACAGAGTCATATTAAATTGTGCAACTCACAGCAATAACACATTAGCAATAAGTATTTTGATATTAACAAATACATTCAGCATTGCATGTTAACAGCATAAAGATGATGTTGGCGACTAAATTGATTCCGGCTTTCTTTTTTGTCACAGTTATACAGGCAGAGTTGTAGGAAATGGTCTGTATGCCCAGAGGAATAACCCAGAGGTCAAAGTTCGCAATGTGGAGTGCGCAGTCGCTGAAGCTAAGGAGAGGCTGGAGAACTTCAACACGGTAGGATGGATTTTTCAGTTATCATATGCATAGCTTAATTCTTTTATTAGACCAGCTATCATAAAAACAAGAAAATATTAATAGAAATCTGTCAAAAATGTGTTTACAACTATAAAATGTGTGCTTATTCATTAGTAGAATAACAAACTGAATTCATGTTTTAACACTAAAATGTGAGCCAGCACACTGGACATATTAATAACATTCAACCACTAAACCCATTTTGGTCTGTTCAGTAATGCAAGTAAATAGCTGTAATTCAGAATCTAATAATTTTTTTCTCTTCTTTTTGTCAATTTTTCAGCTTTCTTGTCAAATAGTTGTTTGAAAATTTATGAATAACAACATTATTTATATTTTAGCATTAAAACTCTGATTTTGAGTAAAGAGCTTAACTGTGATGGATGCACATGGTCTAATTGTTGTGTTTTGTAATTAATAACAAGAGGAATTAAGAAGATAATAATAATGCTAATAATACAGACTTGATGATTGTTGGTTGTGGACAAATGCAACTCAAAGTCTTATAAGGACTCAAATGCTACAACACATTGTCAAAAGAACTACTGAAATGTCCTTGCCATTTTCTTTTGATCCAAAGACTTGTTTTGAGCTCAGAGGCAGATATCAAAGATAAATGAAAAGGATAGTGTGTGAAAGGGAGACAGTGACAAAAAAGGGAATTACTGTGGAAAGAAAAAAAAAAGAAAGATGAGAGGCAGGAGCAAAAGGTCATGAATGAGTGACAGATAGCATAGATGACACAGGCAGCTTCAAAGTGACACTGTTTGTCATGTAGATGGGGTTTAGGGCTGAAAAGAACCAAGAAGAAAAGGGCCATTTCAGACAGTCCCTAGAGGCCATTTGAGGAGACAAACGGGCCAGGATTTGGTTCCCCTCTGCCCGCCTGCCCTTTTGTTGCCCTGAAAAAATTATGGCCACAGATAGAAAGTGCAGCGATGACTAGAGCTCTATCTCTATATCTCACTTTGCTTTTTCCGTTTGACCACTTTTATACCTGTGTGGTTTCCCATGCTTCCATCTTATGGATTTCCCTTTTTCTCTGTATTAACTGTATTTTTGTTTTAGTCTTATTTGAGTCGATAGTGTCACTCGTTACTCTTTCATCTGTACAGTAGCCACACTATATATCACTCAACCTGTTAACTGGCAGTTCAAGATCATTCCTGTTAGACCACAACATCCCATTGTGCTGGTGGCTGTCAAGTGCCTCGTTGTCATGGAAACTATGCAGAGTTGAGCGGGTGTCCTGTTGACATTTACAGACTTGAAAAGCCTACCTTGCATCTACACTAGGTGCCAGAGCTTGACTGAGCTTTATGTTTGTGCCAGATAAGAGAGAGTATCACAGAGTGTTAGCCTGCATGAAGTGACAGTCAACCAAAGAAAGTCTTGGTCGACTGGAATCGTTACTACTCTCAAACCAATCGATTGGCGGCACTGGGTGGGGGGTGATAAGAGAAGAAACGTTCAGCTTGGTCTCGGTGTAGGTGTGTGCTCCTGCGAGACCGAGGAGCTAGTGAATCTGTGGTTTGGTGTGAATGCTGTTATAAATGAATTATTAGGGCAAACACGGAAATCGACGAGTTCTGATGTATTTGCACTCAAAGCCTTGAGCCTAAACGGGGAAGTTGTTTGAACATAATAACACCGACAAAATGTAAATGTTAATTGAACAGGATACATTCATTTGGGAAAATTAAAAGCTACTAAAACACGCAGGAGGTGACAAGATTGGCTGATCAGTGAGAATTTGGCTGAATAAACAAATATCAACCAAGCTATCAACCAGTCGAACTAGAGATTACAGCACAAGTCATCACATGTGCTCATACCTGTGTGAACAGATTGCTTGCTAAGATGCAGATTTGCAGACATAGGAACACTAAAAAAGAGAAAATAAAACTGTATGTTTTCTGAAATGCTGCATATTAACTTTTAAAGTTCATCTATGCCTGACAGCAAAGATGGTCACTATTTAGACAAATACTGTAGGCCAGATAAAAGTGGTTTTGTTCTGAATGTTCTGAACATTTTTGGAACCAGAAGCTTCAATTCATCAATAACCTTTGAGCATACTTTTGCTGGATGCTGGCAAACAGTTGATAAGTAAAGGCACAAAACATGCAACATGCAATTTACCTGAAATACCTGAAAATTAATTTGCTTTTTAAAATCTATCTGCATTCATAAACAAGGACTGGAAAAGGAAGTTTTTCATTGCTCTGAGATTCAGGTGTGCTATTGGAAAGACGCACACTGCTTTGTATACAGTGGGCTGCTGAGGGGGCCTGGGAGCATGGAGCAAACCTATAAATAACCAAAAACCAGCCAGGCATGTGATTGTCATTGTTCTTGGAAGAGCTGCAAGCACATAAAAGTAAAGGTTATCTTACTAAAAGTGCAGGCAAACTATCAATTTTTATCTTTGAATAAATAAATAATGAGTTTGATTGATTTTATGTTAAATCTGATTTCATATTAAACAACAAAAAAATAGTTTGATAGTATAATGTGTGACTGTGACAGTAACAAAAGGTTAAAAAAAAGTCTGCCTGGTTTACTCTCATGGACTAGATGATTCAAAGCATAGCCTGCACAGTGTTGGTCCTCCGTGCATGCTTGTACCCCCACTTTCATCTTTTCAAAAACTCCTTTGAGTTTCAGATGCTCGCAACACTTTTAAGTCCTCACTTCTTCAAACGACTGTTTAGGTTTAAGATTTCGATTGTGTGTCGATGTTAGGAGGATAATTAGGCCGTGCGTTTGTCTTCTTTCATCCTTTGAACTACTGTGGATATTTATTTCATTTTAAATGGAAATTAGATGCTGACAAATAACAAATGCACACTGACTGCTTTTAAATCATATCCATATTTTCTTTTTTTTTTAGCTTAAAAGATATTGCAGGTTTTTCAGAGAAGGTCTAATCTCAGCTTTTTCCAGATTTGAATAACTTCAATTTCCGGGATTAGTGGGCTTAAAGACGTGTATATTTTTACCTACTGAAGAGCAGTTACACTCTGAGCACTGTGGCACTAAGAGGATTGGAAAACTACTCTTGATATATCGCAGACTATGACCCATCATCTAACCATGGCACCCTTCTGTTTAAGCACTCAGATCCCTTTACAAAATGAGTATGTGTGTGAGTTTCACCCACACAACCCTACACATACAGTACACACGGGGATAGAGCTAGAGGACATGCACACAACATTTCCACGTTAAATCAAGGACATAACATCTAGAAATAAAACTAAAATACACACACACACACGGGACAAGGCTAAATCTTGACCTTCTATAAAATAGTCCATTAAATGAGTAGGCCAACTCCCCTGTCCTCCCCTGTGTACCTCCTCTAACTCTCCTCTTTCTCCTTTTCTTTCTTTTTGCCTGTAAAGGTTGCTAATCCGGACAATAAATGCTTCAAAGTAGATTTCTGATTCTTAGCCATCAGTCCAGCTGTTTTTGGGTGGGGATCATTTCACAACGGTCTATCTGTTTCCATGTGATTATTAAGTCCAGATCATTTGTCAGTTTGTCACTTTGCACTTTTGTAAATGAAAAGTCAGCGGCAACATTCAGGGTAGGAAAAAAACCCCAAAACACTCAGACGCTGATTCTCATGCTTTATTTCTATCTTTATTTCACTCAGACTCACGCCTATAAAGGGGCAATAGCATTAACAATTTTGAAAGCGGTTGCAGGATAGAGAGTTGGAAAGCATAAAGATGCAATATAGTGAGGCTGACATGTGATTGATGGGACTGACTGCAGCTTTGCTGTCTTGTTTGGCCAGTGGCCCAGATAGGTTCCACATCAGAGAAGCCACGCTTGTTTTAGACCCACACTGTGCATATCCTCTTTGTGGGTCCAGTCAGTCCATGGCCCTATCAGCTGCTGCACAGACTCAGAGACTCAGAGTTCTATGTGCCTTTGTTAGATAGACTTAATTGTGCTTGCTTTTTAGAAACGGTTAAAATAAACAGATAAACAGCTGATTCTTTAAAGTATATCGGTTTTATAGATATACAGCTCTCAGCGGACTTTCTGACTTCAGTATACATCTCTTTTATGATTTAGCAATGCCTGCAGCAGTGTGAAAGGGTTTGAGCTCTCAAGAGTTAGTGGAGTCCAGGGATGAAGAAAGAGCTCGGGCTGAGCTGGCAGCCTGTCACAGGGAGGGGACAAATTCTTTCCACTTGAAGAAGATGATGGAGTTGGTCTTCACAGGAGCTCTGCTGCTCTTTACTGCTGCTGTGGCAACGATACAGCAACAAGTCTCACTGCCCAGAGCTCTCCATTCACTTGGCAACCAGACTTCATGAACCCAGACTGTAATTTAAATATAACTTTTTTTTAAATGCCATAATTAGATGCAAAGCTCATAAAAATTCAGTGAACTGTGGATGTTTTTCTTCACTGGGTAATACTGTATTTGCTTGCCTTTTGGGTTATAATTTTAATACAGTGATTCTTGTCCTGTTAAGAAAATATGTGGCTGGTTGTGTTTTTGGGACACGGTTTCAAAAATCCCTTTTCCAAATCCCCCTTTTTAATCTTTTTCAATCTGCTATGGTATGCATTTGTAAAACCATATTAAAGACTGTTTTCTTAAGGTTATCACCAAGATGGATTACAGACTCATGTGGCTTCTCCTTTTTAGTAAATGTTATTGAATCAAGGAGATGCTGGGTTTTTATGTGAAATTATTCACTTTTCCATTTGGGATGATGGGGCATAAAAGTGAAATTGATCATATCGCTGCAAATTGGCACTAAATTCCTGATCTGTTTCAGTTGGGATTCTGAATATCTCATTTCGAGACACACTGATTTAATTTACTTTACATTAGATAAATAAACATATTTTCAAAGGCTTCAGGTAAGAAGAGAAATCTTGAAATAGAAAAAGAAGAGAAATGGATATCTCAGAGAAAAAGTAAGCCACAATCTAATTTAATTTTCCCAGCATATTGGCCTTAGTAAAAGCACAAGTAGTGTAGAAGCTACACTGATTTGACCCAGTAAGTGGGTTGATTATCCTGATAATGTTTGGTATTCATGGTGTGTAAACTGGATTGGTGCCTTGAAGTCAGCTCTTCAAACCTTTTGCTCCTTTATAAGGACATCTGAAGCCGATTTTCATGTCTAAAAAATCTGCTTCCCAGCAGCAAATGAGCACCATTCGCTGTCTTTCGACCCGCACACCTCTCGCAGGAAGCTGTCGGAACATGCACTCAGAAAAATGCTGATGTCACCGAAACTGCCACGCATTTTTAAATAACATTTCCATCACTTAGCTGTTAGAAGTCAAAGTTTGTTCCCGTGCGCATATATTCCACACACGAGCTGTTTCAGTCAGTAGCTTACAGGAGCAGGGTGTGACAATCTAATGCAGCGATTAGGTTAATGGGGGTTACATGAGGGCATGTCCAACAGAGTGTCACTAACAGCGACAAACTCAATCAGCTTGTGCTAGCTTGTAGTGGAGGTGTGGCTCGGCAGTTGTTGAAAAATGTTGAAAACATTGCTCAGAGTTCTAAGAAACTTAGGTGGACTTTTTTTTCCACAAACAGCATCTGTTTTCAGATTTCATACTGATTTAATAAAATGTCATGCAAAATTAGTCCATGTGAACACCTCTGGCTCATTATATTCAAGATTTGGTTCACCAAGACAGATCCTTCTATAGCTTTTCTCTGTGTTTCCCCTATAAATTTGCCCAAATTGTATTTTGCAATTGCATCCAAACATGATTTTTTCTCTCTTAACATGTGGGGAATATGAAGGCTGCTGTAGACAGACGGAGTAATTTAAATTATAAAAACGAAGCTATGATAAACTATATTATAATGAAACCACTGCTGCCATCAGAAAATAACAATTGCTCTACATACACATGGATAAGGCTCTTTTATAGTTATGAACAGTCTTGTTGACCATAACAGGTATAATTAATATACACAAGCAGCACAGTACAGCTACTGCAGGTATGGATGGCAGAGCACTGCGGCTGTCCAGAGTTTGTTTTGAACCTGTCACTCTTCTTAGGATGCACCGTTTTCATCTTTTCATTCCTATACTTTTAGAAGAAGCTTCTCCCTCGCTCCGTCTCTCTCCCAGCCGCCTTTTCTTTGTCAGGCAGTGTGAGAAATAGAGATAATTGCATCCAGTTCCTCTTTAATTGGGGACATCCACAGACACACAGACATAACGGATATTTAAACACTCATATTTTGTCTCCCAGCTGATGTTTGTTTTTACTTAAAAGCATTGTTGGCCGTAACAGTATGTGAGAAAATGTAGCCAATTTCATTCAACAAGTTGAGAGTACTTATGTTATGCAGACATTCACCGCTGTCAGTTTTTCCTTCAGTATCCTCCAGAATTTCCTTTGCTTTCCTTTTTTTTCTGCCCGCATATGCAGTTTTATCACCACTGCCCTCGATGAGGTGATACTGTTTCAGACAGGGCTGAAAAAGAGCAGATGTGGGCACATGGAGGATAGGACTTATGATCCTTGTCCGCAAGGTTGCCAATCATACCCTAAATGTATGCATAGCCATATGAAAATGCTTACTGTAACTGTTGCAGTAGGTTTCATCATATGCCAAGTGGTCACATTTCACATTTTTACATTTCATGATTAGATGTCCCATTTATGTCTACATTACAGCAGAATCTATACAGCTCAGTCTTTCTTCTAGACTCCAAGGTGATTGGTTACTCCTGGCAGTACAGATTTTAGCGTGACTAGGAAGCATTAAAAAATGCAGGAATTCAGCCCTTGATTCTCTCAAACCTGCCGCATCATCCTCTAACTAAAGAATGCTTTTGAAAAGAAAGAGAGAGGTGCATTAGTTGGCACTGTGAGAGGGGAACTAGAAAATATTTCATGATTTGGGATTTTATTCAAAGCCTTTTTGGAATACCTGATTTGCCCTTGGATGCCAGGGTAATTTCAAGGTAAGCCTTAAAGGAAAAGGTTTGTATCTTGTATCTGTGCCCTCGCCGTACCCATCAGCTTACACAACTGCAAGTTGTTCAAGCGCCTGTCTGTGCTCCTTTTTTAAAAAGAAAAACAACAAAATGTTTCAGTTTTCTTTCCCAGACTTGAAAATCTTTCATTTGTCTTTGTTGTTTCTCGGAAACTGTTGGCATTCAGTATATATAGATGATGGCATTAACGATAATAACTTCTGATTATCATAAAACATTGTAAAGTTAATTGCGCTCGCAAATTATAGCTTGTCAGTCTTCATTTCAGTGAAACTATTGAAAGTTTAAATTGAAATGAAATGTAAATACATATACATGTTCTCAATTCTAATAGGTCGTTCTAACCCAATGGTACACAGACATGTCAGAGAGAGCGACGAGTCATGTTAGAACAAAACCATCTGTCTGCATCTCAAAGGCACAGTAAATCTCTGACTTATCCATAATGTAAAGTCTGCTGCTATTGAGATATTGTTCCCACTTGTCTACTCATTGTACCTCATTGGAGACAGATCAGGAGGATGACCCTTTGAGTCGTTGTTGTTATTTCTCATAAACAGATCAACCTTTGTGTTGTTGAACATATTGTTACGGTTTTCTTTGTTGTTTTCTTTTTGTAGCATATTTTATATTTGAAAAAAACTGACACAGCTTAGCAGGCTGCCTGTGAACAAACGCTCCCTTGATGTGTTGATGGCTTCTGCTCTAAAGCGAGAAGGAAAATTAAATAAATACAAACCATTTTAAGAAAGTGCTTAAGATGCTCATTGAAATCCAGAGCAGAAGCAGTCTTTTTCTATCACATTATACATTCATGTTATTCATATCTGTCTCTAGCTCCACAGACAAATTATAAATTTGCTTCCTCGCTATGTTACAATTGTAAAGGAAGGACTTTAGTTTGACCATTTAGCAATCACGACTTAACAAAAATAACCCAACACCCTGCACTCAGTAGACAGCAACAAACCAACAATTATACTAACCGTGGTTTCCACAGCAACAACACCTTAATTGATTCACTCCCTAATTAACATGCTTTAAGGACAGCTGGGCCAAGCAACACTGTGTCAAACATCCACTCAGTGCCATAGTTATAAGCTTAATATCACGCTGGCATCAAGTGATGGCGAACATTATGCTGCTTAGCAGAGCATTTGGGTGTGAACTGCTGTAATGCACACTGAATTTATTTAGTTGCTTTACATGACAGAAAAATCATAATGGGTTTATCTTATTCAAGAACATTGCTTTCTCTTTTTTCCCAGATTGTCTCAGTTATCAGTCATTAGTCTGTCAGCAAACTGTAATATGAATTAACTCATACTATAAAATATGGAACTCTAACAACTGTCAAATATTGTTCACCCTGTTCCCCTCCTATTGTAATTTATTCACACTTGTGAAAATTAAGACATCCAGTTTTACCAATGACTTTCACTTTTACCTGAAATGTACAAGATCTGGTTTATCAGCCTGTACTTAAGTGGTTATAGCTGTATCATCTCATTTTACTCTCTCAGGCCACAGTGAGAAGATGTACTTTCACATTGGTTGAATGTGGTTGAATGTGAAACATGATGGAAGTAATGAGTATACCGATTATCATGTAAAAGTACCAGCTTGAGTCAAAACCATTCTAAATGTCTTTCTCTAGCATCTGCAATCACTAATGTGATAGAAGAAGAAAAAGGAAAAAAGAATACTAATATGTCTGTTTGAATAACTCTGGTACCCAAACAAGCATTTATTTATTATCTTAAGTTAAATTCAGTTCCGTGTAGCTTCCTTGGTTTGTGCTTCAGTTTCTCTGTTTGTCAGTTTGGGGCTTTGACTATCTTGACATCTAGTTTTTGTTTTAAGTAAACCTCTTATGAAACATCTTATTAATTGAAAATTAAACCTTTCTTTGCCATTAGCAAATAAATTAGTTGCCATGAGCGCGATTAATCTGTTTCCTTGCTTTTTTTTCCTGCTAGTTGAGGTTATTAGATTATCCTTATGCATCTTTTTTGGGACCATGAGACTTTTCTTATTGTGCTATCATCAAGTCAAAATATACATTTTAAGACACATACCTTTAACAGTTGAGATTCCTTTATGTTAGTCTGTAAGGGTCTGTGGGAATTTGCAGAATGTAAATTCCATGATAGTCTGTGCAGACACTTTTTTGGACCTACATGGTGAGCCCACTTAACATTGGTTTTTCTTTGTGTTACTTATATGAACAACAAGCTTTTCAGGAAACTTTTTTTTTCCTGAATCCACACACTTGGAACATGTTGCAGACTGACAGCCACCCTTTGTAGAAGCACATTAAGCTTGTTGAAGATAGCATGTTAACGTTTACTGTAGTTTGAAACATCACGTGGGATGAGTGTGTTATCACTGGACCACTAGCATGTCTGATTCTCTGTCTTGTTTCTCTTAAGCTTTGCACTCTAATTCTTATAAATAAACTTGTCTGGTTTTGTGAAATGTTTCTTTTGGGGCACTGAAGGCTTAGGAGAGAACTTGTTCTTCTGTTGTCAGGTGTATGAGTGAGTCACTGGGGTGGTGTCAATAGCAAAGACATCTGTAATCCCACAACACCTGAAGACATGTCGAGAGGTGAATGAGAGGAATGGGGCCAACTCCATGCCTCTCATTCACCTCTCAACATGTCTTCGCTGGTTGTGCCTTCCCTTTAAGGTCAGTTAGTCCCAGGAATGATCTTGTAAACTTTGTAAAGCAGGTTTAACAGTGTATTCACACATGTGTGCAAATGCATCCATCTATAATTTCACATATTCCAAAGTTCTGATATCTATGCCCTTATTTTGAACTTAATGTGCAAAGTACAGTTTTCTTATTGTGTCATGAGAGTTTGTCAGACATGGTGTTATGGAGCAGAGACCACCCTGATGATGATGGACAGCATGAAGGGCCAACAAAGCCAATTAGGTGGCCACACAGCAGGAGGGAAGGATATGGTCCTGATGGGCCAGGCTGATAAAGTCTTATTTCAGCTGTATATAGACTAATACCTAATATAAATTAGAATAATTCACCAAAAGAATTAACAACTGCCACTGTATAATTGGTTTGTTTTCTGCCAAACCTTTCTACATTTCAGAACCTTTCTGCTCTCAGAAAGTGTCCTGAGATTTATACAGGAGTAATGGGATCTTCCACTATGATCCAACAGTCCAACAGATGACAGATTTTTGAAGGATCTGCAGCTTGCAGTATCAAAAAGAAACTTATGTTAAAGTATATCATATGTTATCTATATTAAGAGTTGCTCACAGTGTTTCACATGCAGGATATTGGAATCTTATGCATTAACCATATTTCTGTGCATATGCAGGACACAGAGGAAATGTTTCCAGAATTGGCAGAAATGGAAGACTGGGAAGAGCTGGGCAGTGGGAAAAGGGAGGAGGGCAGCACCACAGAGTGTGATGATGAAGATGGTTGTCAAGCCTCAGGAGACGGTCAAGACAAACACTGTAAGTCACACCTTTCCATGCAAAAACACTCACTATACAAGCACAATTCCACACGAAGTCTGCGTGTTTATTTAGAATATCAATTGCGTTATATAACTAAGGAAGTGCCTGCCTCTGGAGAGACAGTGTGCTTTCTTTTTTTCAGCTAAGTGACCCTGTTATTGTTTTCTAAGAACTGTCACAAACTCTCTCTTTTATTCATCTCCTACCTGGCAAAGGATATTCACCTCAAATCACATTTTCACACTCTGCTGAGGCTCCAGCAAAGGTGGTGGCATATAAGTACCTTATATACCAGATGCCAAATCAAAAAGATGGCTTGCTTACTTACAGACACACTCTATTGGACCTCGTGTTCATTTTAATGAATATTTTATCTCCTGCAGAGATTTTACATTTTTAACACCATATTACCATGGTGTTTTGTTTTTCCCAAGCAATGTAGTGAAAAAAGAGACAACTGCAACCAGTGTTAGTGTCAGCCTTGTTGTACTTTAAAACTGATTTTTTTTTTCAATGCACCTGGTAAATAGACCATTTGGAGATACCATACAGTGAGAGCTAGAAGGAAGTGGACGGGCAATACAAAGAGGGAAAGTAATAAAATCCCAGCTGAGTAAGCTGAGCCTCTTCGGCTCAGACTGCCAGCGTTTCAGCTGCTGATTCAGCAGTCTCTCAATATGTAGCATGTACCATGTTTACTCTGTCCACCACAAACCCAGACAAGCACATGTCGTACATTTGGATGACTGCATGCACATTAAAATATATATTTTAATGACGAGCAATTAAGTACAACACAGACTGAAGTGTATTTACGATTGTGACTATAATTGCAAATTTACATACTGCTTGTCAGTCTTTCTCCGTTTCCTTTCATTACATTTTCACTTACCCCTTAACACTATCACAACATGGCCACACTTTTTTTTAGACACCCAGCAGTTTTTTTGCATGGCCTTTTTCTTCTAGATTGCAGCAGTCAAAGCTTTGTCATTTTAACAGGTTGTTTAAATGACATTTAACTGCTGTTTATTGAAACAAACACAACCCATATTGTTCAGTTCAGCCCTGTAACCTCAAGGTCGACACTGCTAGCAATTTCTTCTCTACCTGTTTTTAAGACAAGACAAAGTAATTCTATTTAACTGAGGTCCTGAAGATTGCACTGAAGGCACAATCCCAAAGTAAGGGAATATTTAATCAGAACAGCGTAATACTGTTTGTACTTAGAAGAAAAGAGGAAAATAAAACAATACGGTACAGTTAAATATCACTGAAAAAGTCCAGTTACACGCAGTTCTGGAAAGATCCTCTCAGCCCAGCTCCTTGTTACAGTGCGGATGAAAAAATCCAGTGTTGGTCAGAGTTCTACCACCAGTATTCCAGATAATCAATGCAAAATGCTGTCTGGGATTTCCTAAACTACCTCCAGTAATTTTTCAAAAAATGACCCATTGTTTACTGTCTTTTAGCTTTATAAGTGTGTTTTCCATCAAATCACACCTTTTGGCAAGGTAATGGGCTATAAAGTAATATTACACATTTGGCCCTTGTATTAGACAAATACAAGAAGACAGAATTAATTAATTAATTGATTGTAAGACAGAATTTTTTGCTTCTCTGAAGTCTAATGCCAAGAGATAGCAAACATTATCAGAGACGCACATCACACCACACAAGGCTGAACTCATTTGTGAGTCTGCTCAACTACAGTGGGGCAAAAAAGTATTTAGTCAGCCACCGATTGTGCAAGTTCCCCCACCTAAAATGATGACAGAGGTCAGTAATTTGCACCAGAGGTACACTTCAACTGTGAGAGACAGAATGTGAAAAAAAAATCCATGAATCCACATGGTAGGATTTGTAAAGAATTTATTCGTAAATCAGGGTGGAAAATAAGTATTTGGTCAATAACAAAAATACAACTCAATACTTTGTAACATAACCTTTGTTGGCAATAACAGAGGTCAAACGTTTACTATAGGTCTTTACCAGGTTTGCACACACAGTAGCTGGTATTTTGGCCCATTCCTCCATGCAGATCTTCTCGAGAGCAGTGATGTTTTGGGGCTGTCGCCGAGCAACACGGACTTTCAACTCCCGCCACAGATTTTCTATGGGGTTGAGGTCTGGAGACTGGCTAGGCCACTCCAGGACTTTCAAATGCTTCTTACGGAGCCACTCCTTTGTTGCCCGGGCGGTGTGTTTTGGATCATTGTCATGTTGGAAGACCCAGCCTCGTTTCATCTTCAAAGTTCTCACTGATGGAAGGAGGTTTTGGCTCAAAATCTCACGATACATGGCCCCATTCATTCTGTCCTTAACACGGATCAGTCGTCCTGTCCCCTTGGCAGAAAAACAGCCCCATAGCATGATGTTTCCACCCCCATGCTTCACAGTAGGTATGGTGTTCTTGGGATGCAACTCAGTATTCTTCTTCCTCCAAACACGACGAGTTGAGTTTATACCAAAAAGTTCCACTTTGGTTTCATCTGACCACATGACATTCTCCCAATCCTCTGCTGTATCATCCATGTGCTCTCTGGCAAACTTCAGACGGGCCTGGACATGCACTGGCTTCAGCAGAGGAACACGTCTGGCACTGCGGGATTTGATTCCCTGCCGTTGTAGTGTGTTACTGATGGTGAGCTTTGTTACTTTGGTCCCAGCTCTCTGCAGGTCATTCACCAGGTCCCCCCGTGTGGTTCTGGGATCTTTGCTCACCGTTCTCATGATCATTTTGACCCCACGGGATGAGATCTTGCGTGGAGCCCCAGATCGAGGGAGATTATCAGTGGTCTTGTATGTCTTCCATTTTCTGATGATTGCTCCCACAGTTGATTTTTTCACACCAAGCTGCTTGCCTATTGTAGATTCACTCTTCCCAGTCTGGTGCAGGTCTACAATACTTTTCCTGGTGTCCTTCGAAAGCTCTTTGGTCTTGGCCATGGCGGAGTTTGGAGTCTGACTGTTTGAGGCTGTGGACAGGTGTCTTTTATACAGATGATGAGTTCAAACAGGTGCCATTCATACAGGTAACGAGTGGGGGACAGAAAAGCTTCTTACAGAAGACGTTACAGGTCTGTGAGAGCCAGAGATTTTCCTTGTTTGAGGTGACCAAATACTTATTTTCCACCCTGATTTACGAATAAATTCTTTACAAATCCTACCATGTGAATTCATGGATTTTTTTTTCACATTCTGTCTCTCACAGTTGAAGTGTACCTCTGGTGCAAATTACTGACCTCTGTCATCATTTTAGGTGGGGGAACTTGCACAATCGGTGGCTGACTAAATACTTTTTTGCTCCACTGTATTTGGCTGAAGCTGTCTGGTGTATATCAACTATGCTAACGGGCATTCTTTCACATTCTTCGCTTTCAAATTCTCCTAAGAGTTCAGTTTTCTTTAACTGTTACGAAGTTACTTCTTCTTCTTCACTTCTTACTGTGATCTTTGTGAATTAACAAAGTGGGACTGGTAGATACTGCCTTTATGGCGTTTCATATATTGACTAAACATTCATCCGAACATCAACTTTGGCAACCATTAAAGTAATTTCCCAGCTGGGTCAAGATAAAGGACATTGTAGGCATAGATTATTTTATTTCCATCTGTTTTTGCAGTTGTTTGCCACTGTATAACAGTGCCAGAGCTCCCAAGGTCCATGTTAAAAGGGGGCATGACCGCCTACTGTTCTGCTAAGAGAGACTTCATTACGAAGCAAATGAACAGCGCTAATCTGTGGAGAACAGATTCTCAGTCTGTGCCATCGCACAGATGGCACGAAACTGCTGCAAGTCTTACTGAGACGATACAATTCCTGCATATTGAAAATGCAGTTTGTTTAAGATTGCTAATACAGATGTTTCTATGATTTATGACTGTAAAAAAACTAAAGGACTGTACTAGGCAGCTTTTTAAAAAACTGAGCTATAAACTGGTAGTACAATGTTTCTACTTTACACTGTCTGGCTAAAAAGAAAGCATTACAAATAGTCAAGGCAAGATTTGGTAAAGAAAATTTCTTATCAGACATACCATTGTGCTCCAAAAGAAAGTGCAGTGTGATTGCATGATGTAATGCCTGGTTTGATCTTGGCTCAGATCCTGCTCCTCTCGCCTGGAGATTTTCACACAAGTGTACTTTGTGCGCCAGATAAGGAAGGCCTGGTCATGTTCGGACTGCCATAGCCACAGCACCGAACAGGGGAATAAATCTGTGATTCTTTAATGAACCATATTATCCA
Source organism: Maylandia zebra (assembly GCF_041146795.1). NCBI lineage: Eukaryota > Metazoa > Chordata > Actinopteri > Cichliformes > Cichlidae > Maylandia > Maylandia zebra. Next base: position 19,980,446 of record NC_135184.1, read on the forward strand.
TCGCCCCTGCAGCTATGAGAGCCCCTTCTGTGGTACATTTTGTGGCGTGACTGTGGCTTATTAACTGTATTACCCGAAACACTTGCACTGCTTCTTCCAAAGGAGCTATTCATTTGTAGATAGCTCATTAACGTATTAATCTCTAAAATGCCCACAATTGCACATTAAACCACTATCTCTCCATTAGGAAAATAGACGAGACACCAAATTTCTGTACATCAGAAGCTGGAACAGTGCTTTATTTGTCTGTCCACTAGCATAGTCTGAGTCTGGCAGATTAGGCAGTCGTCTCTTGCTTTCTGTGAAGATCCACACAGAAACAGAGAAAAAGAGAGAAAAGATAGAGTAGAGAAATGTCAAGTTTAAAAGAATGGGATTTTAGTTTATAATGAAGTCTTAAGTTTAAGATTGAACTTGGGGAAGAAAAAAAAACGGGGAAAAAACCCTCCATCCCACTGGTAAATCTGTTGTATTTGACTTCAAATAGAAAAGTTATTATAGCGTTAAAGCTGTTGTTGAGGCAGTCTACCAGGTATTGTGTGAAAAGTCACGAAAACAAAAAGGAGATGAAGGCAGGTTATCCATCTCAGAGGAGTACGAGTAATCGCATGGATAAACATTTCCTGTGATTGAGCCGGAGGGATGTGCAGTGACAAAGTGTGAATCGTACAGCCATGAAAGTAAAATTCTCTTTTGGTAACAAACACCATCTGTCAGGAATGCTGGTGAGCTCATCAAGAAAACAAAAACACCCCCTGGCATTTTTTTCACAAACTTTACAGTTCAGTGGGTAAACGTGTCTAACATGAAGCCATAGGCAGTGATTGTTTCTCTTTGGCGTCCTGTCAAAGAATGTAATTATCAAAATCTGACTAGATTGAAAGTTATAGGAGTCGATTATTGTGCATCTGGTCTATCCTTGCATACCCTTATTTGAGATGTGAGTGTGTCCACAAGTGTGTGCATGAGTGTAAATATGACCCTTAGGTTGTAAATTCTGATAATTAACTTAAATTAGCAGCAGCTAGTTTGGTGGCTTTTTTACTTAAGAAAATAGAGTGCTGCATAGTTAAAAAGGTGTGGCTGTATGGTACAAGAAGGCCTCCATCAACAGGTTTTGAATTTACCTCTAGGGGCAAAATCTGCACTCACGTCTATCAATGCTGGATATTTCACTTTCTCACTTTGCTCACATACTCAAACTCACAGGCAAACACACACTGAATCTGACCTTGGTGAAAGTGTTCAACTTAGCCACATAGTATCAGCACACTAAGGTAATGGGTTTGTTGTTGGTGGTGTATTTTTACCTGAATGTCAAAGGCATAGAAAGAACTTTCCTCCAAAGCCTATAAGGCCAAAAAGGTGTGTAGCAGCTGTTCATTCTGGCAAGGGAGCTACATTTCTGAAATGAATAGCTGGGCAGGATACAGCCAACCTGCACTAGTGTTAGTAAGATTACACTGGATCGACCACAGTCCCGCTACAGCCTGCTGTTGTCCAGGACCCAGCACGCACTTTGCCTTTCTTGTTCAAAAATACAACGAAAGAAGGCGAAAAGGCTAAGGATTAAGGGTGGATTGTTGCAAGTTGGATGATTCAGGGTAATAGCCAAATGTGAAGGAGAACGGAAAGAAGAAAAGCCTGAAACTAAACGCACTTGAGTGTAAAAGGCGTAAGGCTGTCCGTTTTTACGTTGTAGCGCAGGTAACGGAGAAATAAAAAGATTCAAAGGTGCTTTCAAGTCGAAATCAACATAGAGACCTATGATTCAATCTACCGTGAGAGTAAAGGGTTAGAAGGGTGGACTGGGGATTTGGTGGTTGTATGCACTGGCAAGCTAGATAGAGCCAATCCAACCCTAGATCTTCTCTTTCTAGGTCCTGGGCTGAATGAGGTCCCTTAGGACTGCCGTGCATAGAGAGCTGGCTGGCCTGCAGATGTAGTGGCTGTGTCCCGGTGCGGATATTACCAGTATGACTGCCATTTCCCTCAGCCTTTCATCTGGAGCTCAAGGGGCTGAGAGAGAATTCCGCAGGGCAGAGTAGGGTTGTTGAAGAAGGAACGAGAGGATTAGCAGAATGGTCTGGTTTGCGGATAGATGTAGGAGGAGTGAGTCAAATGTTTTTGGTCAGATATGCAGGGCCATCCATTTGTTGTGTGCGAGACTGCGGATAATGTTGCAAAGTTATCTAAATACTTCTTTTGCCAATAATTTAGAGAAATGTCAACATAGTTTCTGTTTAGTTAATGACATATGAAATACATCCTTCCTGATCACTTAAACTACAAAGCAAAGTTTTTGTCCTTAAGTTTTATTACAATCGTCACAACTGTCTTCTATTTCCTGCTGTCTCTATTCATCCCTTTTATACCATATTTCACCTTGCCTTTAAGTGGGCTCCTTTTTCTCACTTGCATGACATATTCTACCCTGTGGTTTTATAGCACTTTGAAAGCATATTAGCTTGAAAGGCTCCCTAGGCGCACGGTCATCAGAGGAGAATGGTTCTCATTAGCCAGCATCATCATTTCCTTTCTTAGCAGTATCTGTAAGGCCTTTATGATTGAGCTTTTGCAGCACACCTTTGGGAGCCTGGTCGGGAAACACCAAGAATCTCTGGTGTGGCAACAGTTAATAAACCAAAGGAAATGGTGGGAGTGAGTATGTACAGAAATTAGTGAAAATTAAACCTAGAATTCAGATCATCAGAGGAACACAGGGTGTGCTAGTGATCTAGTGCTTTGATACTACAGCCACATAAAAGCTTTAACAGAACCACAGAAGGAACTCTTATTCTTACAAGACATTCTTACATGCACATGTTTCCAAGCAGTACATGGACTTTAAAAGATGGCTCAGACTCATAAAGTATTCTTTATTGAAAGCAGTGCAGTGGCTAGAACTTCATGTTTAATGTGTGAAAAAAAACCTGGTACACCACCCTTCCCCCCGAGCCCCAATCTGCTTTAGATTATACTTTTAGGTTGCTGTTGAGACAATATTTGGTAAACCTCAATGAACTTATGGAAATGGGTTGTCAGTGGCCAGCGTTGCTGGTGTGAGTGACCCTCTTGACTGTCTTTCCTTGACCAGAGCTTATTGTTGGCTACTAAGACAGAAAATGACATTCCTGCTGTAACACAGCACTGAGCAAACAAAGTCAGACATTCCACTGATATTGAAAAATGCAGTTGAAGGATAAGCAGGGATGAGTGTGATCCTCCTCTGTCTCATCTCAGCCTAGTATACAGGGGGAAATACAACGTAGGTAAGGGGAGAAAGACGGAAAAACATCGGCTGGGATTTTCCCACTGATGACGTGGGAAGGTAATCCTTTGTAATACGTATAAAATGCAAAGTTTTGTTTTAAATGACAATCACAGTATGTTGTTTTTGTTTGTTTGTTTTTAGATGGCAAAAAGCATGTTAGCATGGCATGAGTGGTAATGAATTCTGGTAGCAAACAGTCTATTTACTACCTGGAGTGCAAAGTCTGTGTGCAGGCTTTACAGGTAAGCATCAGAGAGACACACGTTGGAAGACAAGTCACTTCATTAGAGCCCAATCCCATTGATCTGTGGTGAGAGCAACAAAGTCCTTCTCCCTTATCCATAAGTAATGTGGCAATAAGAAGTGAACCTGGTGCAGATTGTCAGCCCAGAGGGCTGAGAGAGGGCTGACCTCTGACTGATTGAACTGATTGCAGATTAAAAGGACCAGTGTACTCAGTGCACAGTTCTAAGTGATTTAATTCTAAAACTGCAGTCAGTTACGCAACCAAGAGTTTACATCAAAGTATTTGATTCGCCCACACAAAATCAAACATTTATAACATCACAGCGCAATGTGTTTTTTTCCCCTCTTACCCGCTCAGATATGTGAAAACACTTTGAAGTTGAGAAGGCAAGTATCACTTAAATCACTTTAATTCAGAGGGGGCCCGTCACATAGAGCAACACAAGGCTGCATTCCATTCTGTGCACTTAACTTTTATGTGTGCACCGCTACTTGGTGTCACTAAGCAGATAGTGTCAGTGACAGTTTACACACACTGAAGCAGGCACTGAAGTGCTGAATAAATTAGTCTGGATAATTTCAGAAAGATTGTGGATTACAGCAAATACAATATGAAACATATTTGACAGCCAATATTTTTGATATTGACTAAATAATATAAATAAGGATTTCAGTCTATTTATTTGGTTATGGAGAGATTGTTATGTGTAATGCATTCTGTCTAGGCAGCAAGGCAAAGCAGAACGCTTAAATGAAACAAAGTCCTGTTTAATTGCAATAGTAACATCACAAATGTGAAAGCATTAATCTTAAAGGTTTGGTTTATAGTGTTATGAGACTTTTATAAAGAAAATAAAAGACCCATCTCCTTGGCAACAAGACCATCTCCCAGCTTTAAAAGCCAATAAGAATTTTCCCTTGTTGCATCTGTCTTCCTGTGTCAGCGCTAAGGGGAGAATTACAGCATGCTGCTAACACTGATGCTAACTGATCCAAAATGCTAACTTAAAAATCACTTTCTGTTCAAATGTATCCAATATTAAATATGTTTTCTGGGCTTGGTCTGCTATCGGACAGCTATTTTTGACAAGGAACCGAGGCTTTGTAACTAACTTTATTAGTTACATGACGGAAAAACAAGCAACAAAATAATGGAATTTGACCTTTCAGAGCACATACCTGCTACTTTACCACTGCATCGATTAGTTAGTTTGTTTGTGAGTATAACCATAAACAAAAAACCTGCTAAAAACTAGAGCGCACAGCAACACTGTGTTCTTTTAGATTAAGCTAGTGTTTTTCCTGTCCAGTTATTGTCCAGTTATTGTGTACTATGCAAGACAAATAATGGCTCCAGTAAAATATTAAAAAGTACTGTGTGATAGCAAGTGAAGTGATAAAAAAACAACTAAATACAGTCTATAAATAACCAAATAACTCTCCCATGTTTTCCCATCACCTAAACAACAAAAACAAAGCAAAAAAGTGAGACTCTTCAGATCAAAATGTCCCCTCCAGAATAGGAAAGTCTGGTTGTAGCCTAGTGCGGCTAATGTGGCCAAAGTAAGTGTTAGCAGGGGGACAACTATGACTTGTGGAAACTTTAAAACAGCCCATAATGGGTCTTAAAACCTAGGGCATTCCGGGTGGTGTGGTATTTTGGGCTGAAACTTGAAATATACATTGTTGGGGACATGTAAGACTTGTTAATATCACTCAAAAAGTTTTGGATAATTCAACCTTTAAGGCTTCTGTACCAGTAAGTTAAGTCCATGGGGAGAAGTGTGAGGTTAGTAGGTACATGTGAGGGCATTGTTTCCCTGAGTTGTGCCTCATGTTCATTTCATTTTGATGGTTTAAAAAAACTAACTAACTAACTAAAAAGAACCCCAAAAACTATCAACATGTGTTGTTTGTCTGTGCGTGTGTGTGTGGCCGTACGTGCATGTGCATATGCAATTGAAAAAGAGAGAGCAAAAGGATATAAATGGCAGTTTATTTCTGCATCCTTCATGCTTGTCTCTCTACGAGGACAACGTGACACCTGGCAATGTGATGAGGCAGCTGGTGTTTGAGTGCACACAGGTGTGGTGTGTGTTCTGAGTACCCTGGTGTGTGTAGCGATGGGTGTGTGTATTTGTTTGTGAGATTGAGGAGTTGTCTTGGGCATTAAACTTCCCTCATCTTCCACTCCATCTTGAGAATCTGTCACATTGACTGCTGGAGGTCACTGTCCTCCCAGGGCCCCATTTGCCAATTTGTTTCTGTGTATATGTGTTTGTGTGTGTATGTAAAGGGTGTAAATTTTAATCTTGCCAAGGAGCTTAATAGTCTAGTACAGCCAAGAATCACACTGGACAGATTCCACTCCACTGATCCCTGTGCTAGTTGCCAGGCTGCTGTGCCTGTTGCTAGGTTAGCTTTAGGCTAAGACACGTACCCCACTGGTGCCCCAGTATTTTGGCCCTTTTAGCCCCCTGAGTGGCCTGCCAGAGACCTTGTACCAGTCCTGTTGTACAGGTTGCCTGTGAACCAGGGAGGCAGTTCTCAGAGATGTGCATGAATTCACTGTGTTTCTCAGAAAACAGAATAGGGAGATTAGTTTGAATGAGTGAGGAGCCCCTGCCTGACATGCCAGCACATAAAGAGTGATTTGCGGACAACAACAGCACAGAGATGGATGGCCAGTAATGAACTGTGTGAATTCATCCTCCCCTCCTTTTTACTCTCTACCCTTACCTTTCATTGTAAGACAATGTGTGTGTGAAAAGAGATAAGAAAGACTTGTTTAAATTCTTGGAACGGTAAATGTGAGACAAGGAAAATGAGGCCTTAAGAAATTTAACATTTCCCTGTTCTAACAAACAGCGTCGGGATATCCAGGATTTGTAGCTGGTAACAGCAGCATGGCTGGGTTTTTTTTGTGTGTAAAGTTGTGATTGGAAGACAGTGATATGGCTAGTTAATAATGTTGTTTTTCCCCAACCATGAAAACAACAACAACTTTGACTGCAAGTGTAACAGCCATGGAATACATTCAGTGAAGCTGCATCTACAACAATGTAGCGTGCAACCTTAAGAGGTCACTTAAATGGTGTGTGGTCTGGATTTTGTATATTTGAACAAGAAAACGTTTGATCTTCTTAAAGTTAGTGCTTCAAGATTAAGGTGGTATAATTAAACAATACCACAATGGAAATTAGCTGTGACTTTTTTTCTGAACATTTTGAGTGTGGTTATATGCTACATTCCTTCAGTTGCCAGATGTTTAAGTGCAGTCCTGTGTGTATCCATCTTTTTTTAAAGGGGTAAAATGGGATTCAACTAGGTCATTCCCTCCATTTCTTATTTTTTAAGCTATACCTACAGTTGCAGTCAGAAATTTACTTACGCTCATCTTGGGCATGAATGTTATGGTAATTTTAGGCCTTTAATGATTTCTTTGAACTTTTCTTCTTCAAGGGTGGAATAATTGTTTAGCATAAATCTTTAATGACTTTCAAAAACAAGAACTGGGTGCACAAGTTTGTATGCTTTTTAGCTTTTTTTCCTAATCCACACAGGTTCAAAATTATATATACGGGCACAAATATATACAAACATTTACTTAAATCTTTTTATAAGTGGTACTGAAGGTTCTGCAATGTCTTAACATGACAAGGCCAGAGCCTGTTAACTGATCGTGATTGACCACAACTGGTAGTTTCTCTTTGCTAGCATAAAAATGAAACACTCATTGGACTGACCAATATGCAGACCAATGAGGAAGTGCAAGGAACTCAGTGAAGATCTAAGAAGGAGATTTGCATATTTACACAAATTGGGACAGTTCCAGAGTCATAAAGTATTTCTAAGAAAAAAAATGCAGATTCCAAAATCATTAGTTCTGTCAGTTTGTGTGTAAGTACAACTTATTGAGAAGAAGAAGATGAGGGGAAATTTGTAAGAATTTGGTCCGAAACAATCCAGGAACCAAACTAATGCTCAAGCCTTCCACGAACTAGAAACTGCTGGAACTGCTGCTAGTGTCACTTTCCACAGTGAAGCAACTTTTACATTGGCTTGAGAGGGTGCTGACCAAGAAATGCCAAATGCCCTCTGAAGAAAAGTTGTATGGTCAGATGAGACAGAGATTTAGTTGTTAGGCCGCAATAACAAGAGGCATATTTGGTGTAAAGGTGAGGCTTTTAAACCCAGAAGTAGCATCACGCTCTAGACCTGTTTTGCTGTCATTGGTACTGGTACATTGGTACAAAGTGGATGGAACAGTTGTCTTGGAACCTAAAGATCCCACAGTAACAGGGTCTCACAAATAAGTTTGTGTTCCAGTGACGGTGAGAAAAACAACTGTAGTATTTAATTCATCTAGTAATTAGCACTAATTACCAGATACCTCTGTGTTCTTCCCCTTATTTGTTTACGGATGAAGCTTGCTAACCAAACTTGCTAGCCATGACTAATGAGTTAGCACTTCATGGTGTAATTGCAGAGTCCAGAACCAGTTGATGTCACAGTGTCCATCTTTCACACTGTTTATCTGCAACAGAACTTACTTGAAATTAGTGCTATATGAAAAGCATATATAAAAAAATGAACAAAGCAGAACGCAAGTAAGGAAACACTGCACGTAGCAAATATCTGACAACGTTACAAATCCGGCTGGATCTAGTGTGAGTTTTTCCTTCCTATTTATGACAGACTAATGGTAAAAATCATTTTTACTTACAGTAGTTCAGTGTATTATTGAAACAGACAGCTGGCACCCATGCACTAATGCATATTTGGCAACTGCATAAAGATCTTGTCTTACGGTAAATAAGGATTGATCTAGAAAATCGACAGTGTCATTATGTAGAAATACAGGAGCAGCCGAATAAACTGCGCCTCTGTTAGTTTTGATGCATGCTCACAAGTGTTGTATTTAAGCTGGAGTCAAAAACTGATAAAGACAAGGAGTCACCTATGTTAGGGAAACATGAATACAAGGCAGATCCAGAGGCCTTGCCAAACCTAGGCCCATGAGCTTCTTTACAACCTTCACCCCCAACATCCACCTCCAATTAACTGCTATGCAGTTGCCAAAGAGCTGCAAGGTCAAGAAAATGGTTAGCAAGATACTGACCTCAATTCTCCTTCACCACACCCCATCAATGCACTGTAAGTCATAAGTTCACCTTATAAATGTCTTTAGAAATCTACACAGCGGGCAGAGGTGTGAACTGACACCAGGTGTTTTAAAGTTCATGACAAACAGGTCAAAGTCTTCTCATTACTCATGTAAGTTCAGTGTGGGATCAAGTTGCAACGTACAACAGTAGGTTACACTGTAAATAGATTTGCTGTAACGTAATTCTAGGTGGATATTTAGTATGGTGAAATAATAAAATGAACTTTAGCGAGATCTATCAATGTTTGTCGTAGCTATAAAGTCTGTACTCAGTCTAGAAAAGCTGTCTTGTCATCTTGATATCAAGTAGTGTGACAACTTTCTAAGCCCCAATAAACAGTAGCACCATTCCTCGCTGGATTACAGCTCTGCAGCTAGGGTTGAGCCAAGAGTTTTATGCAGACATGCACGCCTCATGATACACACATACAGAGGCAGGCAAAACACAAATGTAGACATAATTTTTCAGGGTTAACTTATTTAATGTGTGTGTGTGTGTTTCTGCAACCCTATATGCTGTCGGTGTGAGTATTCTAGTCAACTGTAGTTTATACATGACACAAAGGAGGAAAAAAGAGAGAGACTAAATCTTATCAGCTGAAGACAGAAAGAGAACTGTTTGACAACAGTCTGGTTCTTCCTTTTGCATACCTATGTTTAAGGATTTAATCTGTGAGACAGCAGCCACTGTGTGCTGGCAAACCAAAAGGAACCAAGAGGAGGCAGGGGAAAGAAGAAAACTAACACGGTTGCCCGGAGAATTATCATGCAATTTTCGGTCGTTCAGAATTTTGATGGCCGAGACATTTGTTATTCTTATTATTCACCTTCCTGCCTTTATTCCTCTATTTCTTTCTTGCTACCCTCCCATCCCTCCTCCCTCTTGGCTAGAGCCTGAGGTCCACCTCTTCTTCGGAGCTTTGGCCTGGGTTGTTAGAAGCAGCTGTTGTTCCTCTTTGGCCAGTGGGAAATAAAGGCTCCTCCAAACACACAAGCTACCCATCTGGAGAGGCATTAGTGGCAGAGGACACTGTGAACTGTTTCTCACACACATAGCCAACACAGAGGTCAATGAGGTTGTTAAACTGTATGTGTAGTTAGGTAACACAGTAACCGCAGTACATATCAGAGTGAAAGTTGGGTGGTCAGTTGTATAAAATGGCACAAACCATTTTCTCTTCATCTCAATGACACAGTTTACCGCATCCCTAAACAGCAAGTTTGAAAGTTACAGCACATTATTTATAGTATTATGGAAGTGTTTACAGGCCCCACAGACCCATGCATCGATATCCAGAAACTGCCCAGACACGAAGGTCTTAGGTTCTGTTTTTTTTTATTTGATTTGATTTTCTCTGTCCCTGTTTGTTGACTATTACAAAAACATCTATAAAATCAAATCCCATTTGTCATATACTGATGAAGAACATATGTCACTGACTGCTGTTGTGATGGGAGAAGTATGTTGATGTGCCATTGCATCGCCTTGAAGTCGCCTGAGGTGATTGATTCCATCTGTCTTGATACAAGTGGCGATGGATATTCATCCTCATACTGAAAAGCTGAACTAAATGTTTTCCTCTTCTAACCCTCTATGTCATCCTTCACTCCCTCCCACTCTGTGTTTTTTTTTTCTATCTTGCTTGTTCTCCCTTCTTTTTCCCCACTGTTCGGGGATTTACACATGACTCAGCTTATGAAGCATGGCTTATCTGTTAACATTGTCTCATTATGACAACAACAACATAACATTCCATTAGTCTTCTGCCCCCCAGTTTTCTGTTTCTTTGTGCCTCAAGTTGTTGGAGGCTTTAAGGAACAAGTACTCTTCTCTTTTTTCTCCCTTTAAATTTCTGCTTATTTTTCTCTCCCATTGTAATTGCATTTTTTTTCTCCTGTTGCTATGTAACTTAGGCACTCGTATATTATCATATCGTATTATTGCATAACATTTCCACTCAATGTGATGCCCGTTTTTACTGTATAGTGCTTCTTTTGTTTTATCTAAACTTCTAAAAATGCCATGCGTTATTAATTATATCCATTGTCCGTATTTATTTTGTTTGTTTGTTTTTTTCAGTTTGAAAAATTTTCGGTGCTTCCTCGACATGTTGAGGGGATTTCATAGTTTTTTCTTCGTCTTCTTTCACGTGGTCCCTTTAGGGATTGCCTACTTCACCCTATCTCTAGCATCCTGTTCTGTCACACCAATCCTCCCTACTACATCCATGATTCTTTTCTGTGGTGGTCTTCCTCTTTCTCCTCCTGCTTTGCAGCTCCATATTCAATATCTATCCATCTTCTTCCTCTTGTCCAATTCAGGGTTACAGTGGAGCAGGAGCCTATCCCAGCTGTCATATAGTGAGAGACAATGTACACCCTAGACAGGTCACAGATCTATTGCAGACAGATAGCCATTCATACTCACATTGAACTTGCCAATTTAGAATGACCAAATAGCCTAAGCCTGTGAATGTCTTTGGTCTGCCGGAGTCTTGCATGACACTGGCAGAACGTGCAAACTCCACACAGAAAAGCACCATCCTAGTTTCAAAATGTATCAGACAACATCCTGAACACCTCAGCTTCTACTGCAAAACCCCCTCCTCATTATAAAAGGTAATGGAATATGCTCAGGTTGAGTTGCTGTCAAATAAGCTCAGAGCACCACTTAAATACTTTGACAAAAATAGGCCTGGTTACATTATTAGTTTACTGAGTATTGACTCTCCTTTTAAAACTGATTGCATCTAATTTTCTTTGATTTAAATGATCACAGGAGACATTAACTGGTTGGCAGTACTGCAGAATGTGTCATAATTGGTTGTCCTGGCGAGGACTTTCTCCATTAATTAGCCAGTTGGTTAGCCAACAGCAGAGCAGTATTAGTGTTGTGTTGGCTTATTCAAATGCTGTTTTTTTACACCCCCCTGATGAGATGCAGCCCATTTCCACTGAAACAATAACAGCAATCTGATTTGGGATAAATGATGTCTTTGTCTATTGTCTACTGGAACAACAAAAACCATTGGCACACAAAACACTTTTGTCTCAAGAGCCCCGCCTAGCCCTATTTACACAGATACAGTTTAAAGAAACCACTTGGCATTAGACTTTGCCTCAGTGTGGGGACTCTGATATTGAGCATAATCCCCATCACAACCAGTGCTAGGGCCTCGCCTAAATCAGTTCCAGAAGTAATTGTTAACTTGTTAACTTATATAAAGGGGTTGCTACAAAAATTATTCTATTCACTCTGTTTATTTGTACCATTTTGCTATCCAGCGACACCTTTTTTGGCACATCTCAGTCAAAAGGGGTCAGCTAAACTTCTGGGGTAATCTTGAGTGCAACACCTTCAGGCTTTGGATCGTTTCCAACTTACCAGCTGTGTTATTTGGCAGTATTCTCTCAGGTTCTGTTTTATCTTATGATCTTGTCATCACATGTTATCTTGTCATCTCTTGTTTGCTCGCTAAATGTATGGAGATTTTTGTACGCAGTCTGAGTCTGGCATGACCAAATAACAATCGCTTTCAGTGAAAATGGTGTAAACATATAAATATCTGATTAAACCCAAAGAAATCACTACAGTCTATCCAACACTCTTCTGCTTTATTGCCTCTTACCTGTTTCCAATAGCGGTTTTTGATACGGGCGACACGGGCGGTTGCCCGGGGCGGCACTGTGGTGGGGGGCGGCATCACGGGCATGGGAAAAAAAATAAAATAAAAAATTACTCGTACTCGTGCCGCTCCGACATCATGCCAGCGCATATTGGGAATGGCATAGGCACCGATCGGTTTTCTATCGCCCATTTGCTGGGAGTAAGAGCGCCCTCCGTTTGCGAGATGCGCCTGCTGCTTGCGGCCGGGGCGGCGGGGGATTCTCTGGCTGGCTGGAGCAGCATCTAATAACCAACTTCCAAAATAAAACAAAATTAAAAAAACCAACAAACACAAAAACACCAGACATTATGATACAGACTTATATATGCACCGATGTTTTTTCGAAATTCTATAAAGTGAGCGCGAGAACCCTCGGTGCGCCTGCTCGCTGCTGAAGCCTGGTTCTGCCGGAGGTTTCTTCCTGTTAAAAGGGAGTTTTTCCCTCCCACTGTCGCCAAAGTGCTTGCTCATAGGGAGTCATATGATTGTTGGGTTTTTCTCTGTATCTATGTAAATATCTAAATAAAATTGAATTGAATTGAAGATTTTTATATCAATGTACAATCCTTAATATTTTTTGTGTGTGTGTGTGTGTGTGTGTGTGGGGGGGGGGGGGGGGGGGGGGGGGGCAGAGGGAGTGTTCGCCCAGGGCGCCAAACAGGCTAGGACCGCCACTGCCTGTTTCTCTATAAAAATAAACTGATGCCAATGCCAAAGTCAATCCCCCTTAACCTCTGTGCCTGTTTGCTTCTGTTTATGTCGATGGGATGCTGTTGTATTCCTCCCTTAGCGCCCACAGAAGCCTTTCTGGATCACTAAGTGCTGCTAGCAGATAGGGCTGCTCAATTAATCGAATTTTAATCACGATTACGATCTGGGCTTTCAACGATCATTAAAAATGACTGAGCCGATTATTAGCCCCTCCCTCATTTATCCGCGACACCTTAAAGGCCGGTCCGTGAAAATATTGTCGGGCATAAACCGGTCCGTGGCGCAAAAAAGGTTGGAGACCGCTGATTAAGAGGACCCGAGGGAAGCTCGGAAAGCTAAGCAGAAGTTATTTGGAGAGTGACTGCCGTTGGTTGAAAAGAGAGTTTAAAAAAAAAAAACTTCAGTGGTGTTGCACACTATTTTATATTATTTTTTTAAAGTCATTGTTAACCCTTTAAAGCCGGTCAGAGCAGCACGCTCCGTTTTGCGTAACTATTTTTAAATCCCTGTAGAACCTGAACCGTGTAAGCTAGCGCAATAATTTGTTTTGCATATGAAACCGGAGGAGTTGTACTTACATCTTATGCCATCAGCTTGTCCTCGGTCACGGTTTCGTTCCACATATAGCTTTGCAAAAATTGCATAAAAAGCGCTTGCAGGAACAAAAACATAATATTCCAGAAACACGCTTTGCCGTTCCTATCAGCTGTTCGTAACACTTCCCACAGTGAAATGATGCACATGCTGTTTTCTTTGCAAATTTGCATCATAGGATTGTTTTTTGTTTTTCCTGCAGTATATAAAAATTGCTGTATCTCCAAAATAAAACTATGAAGACACTCAAAATAAATTTCCTGTGGTGGGAAACTATTTTTTGCAACTTTATTGTATTTAAAGTTTTGAGGGATAAACCTCTTAAACTTCTCCAAGTAGAAATATATGTAAACAAAACAAAAGCGATTTTCAATTTTTTTTGTAGTTTATTGCACTTTTTTGCAATTTATGTAATTACTATGCACTTAATGCATACATATTATTAAAATATGGGCTATAACAGTTGTATTGATGTATAGCAACTTGAAATGCTCCCACAAATGGCACTACAGCATGTAAAAAAAAAAAATAAAAATAATATAAGCTCTGGTGGACTTGGTTCTATAGTAGGTCTTAAAGGGTTAAATAAATATCGTCAAATAATCGTGATCTCAATTTCAGTGAAAATAATCGTGATTATCATTTTTGCCATAATCGAGCAGCCCTACTAGCAGATAAATCTAGACATCTAATACTTGTAATGACGGTTAATTGGAATGTAACTGAGACTGGGTGTGCACTTGTTGCACTGAGGCTGTTAAGCTCCCAGTAATTCACTGATGTGCTTATTGGGTTGGGTCAGTCAGGGAGGGTGGGTAATTTGGATTTCTCACACACCAACATTTTGTCACCACCCAGAGAGAAGGAGATATGATGGCAGAAGCAGTGCGATGACACTGATAAATTAAAGACAACTGAGATTTCAGTCAGTTTTCATGTCAGCTGGGAATTTTTTGTCTAAATAGATGTAAATTATGTGGGGTGTCTGTTACAAAAAGTGCAATTACTTTCTTATGACTTACTGTCATTATTAGTGTTTCTTATACAGCAAAAACAAATAATGTTGTTGTCAACCTTGTCAAATCAAAATTATCAAATCTTTCAGTTAATTTTCAACTCCTCACTGCAGGCATGTCATGTGCCTGCCTGCTTCAAGTCCTCTACCATAATCCCTGTCCCCAAGAAACCTAGGATCACTGGACTAAATGACTACAGACCCGTGGCTCTGACATCTGTGGTCATGAAGTCTTTTGAGCGCCTGGTTCTCTCCTACCTCAAGACCCTCACGGCCCCCCTCCTGGACCCCCTGCAGTTTGCATACAGAGCCAACAGGTCTGTAGATGACGCCATCAACATGGCCCTACACTTCATCCTGCAGCATCTGGACTCCCCAGGAACCTATGCCAGGATCCTGTTTGTGGACTTCAGCTCTGCCTTCAATACCATCCTTCCAGACCATCTCCGAGGCAAGCTTTCCCAGATGAATGTGCCTGATCCCATCTGCCGGTGGATCACTGACTTCCTGACGGACAGGAAACAGCATGTGAGGCTGGGAAAGAATGTCTCGGACTCCCGGACCATCAGCACCGGCTCCCCTCAGGGCTTTGTTCTTTCTCCTCTGCTCTTCTCCCTGTATACTAACTGCTGCACCTCCACCCACCAGTCTGTCAAGCTAATCAAGTTTGCAGATGACACCACCGTTATTGGACTCATCTCGGACGGGGATGAGTCTGCCTACAGGAGGGGGGTTGAACGTTTGGTGTCCTGGTGCAGCCACAACAACCTGGTGCTGAATGCCCAGAAGACAGTGGAGATTATTGTGGACTTCAGGAAACACACAGCTCCACTCCCCCCCATCATCCTGACTGACACCCCCATCACCTCTGTGGACTCATTCCGCTTCCTGGGTACCACCATCACCCAGGACCTGAAGTGGGAGCCCACCATCACCTCCGTCATTAAGAAAGCCCAGCAGAGGATGTACTTCCTGAGGCAGCTGAAGAAATTCAACCTGCCAACACGGACGATGATGCAATTCTACACTGCAATCATCGAGTCCATCCTCACCTCCTCCATCACCGTGTGGTACGCTGGAGCCACTATCAGGGACAAACAGAGACTGCAGCGTGTTGTGCGCTCTGCTGAGAAGGTGATTGGCTGCAGACTCCCATCTCTGCAGGACCTGTACACCTCCAGGACACTGGGGCGTGCAGCTCGGATCTCAGCTGACCCTTCTCACCCTGGACACAGTCTGTTTGACCTGCTCCCCTCAGGCAGGAGGCTCCGGTCCATCCGCACCAGAACCTCTCGCCATAAGAACAGTTTCTTCCCCTCTGCTGTTGGACACATGAACAATAACCGTATGACTGTTCCCACCACTAACACATGACCCTAAGCTGTGTTCACTGCATCATTCTATGTTTGGCACTGATCACCACCTGCACTCATGTATATATCATGTATATATCTATCTATCTACTTAGCACTTTTAATTCTTATTCTCATTTTTATTTTCATGTCTATTTAAGCTTAATTTATAACAGTATTTATAACAGTATGTTTGCACTGAAGCACCGCAGCAATTTCCTAATGTTGTAAACCCGCTCAACATTTGGCAATAAAACCCTTTCTGATTCTGATTCTGATTAATAATTAAAATAATTAACTTTCATAGAAAAGGGTTTTTATATTAAATACTTTGGCACATCTCAGTCAAAACGGGTCAGCTAAACTTCTGAGGTAATCTTGAGTGCAAGGTTGAAGGATTGGTAAGTTCTGAATAGCGTAGGTTGGAAGTATTAACCCTTGTACGGTATTAATTACACCAGTATACTGTATGTATTTAAGAGAAGTTATTTTAAACAACATTAAAAAGTGCACTGTAGGTTTCTGGTTAATAGCTTGTATCTTGAGCAGGATTTCCTTGTAGTCCAGCTGTCCTTTTTGAGGTCAACATCCAAAGAAAAACATGACTCCTCTTTGCTCTCTTTGGAGATTTGACATTCTGCACTAACCTGCTGTTGTGCTGCTTGTAAAGTCAGCTGCCTTCTCTAACGAAACCTTTGAATCTTCAGCAGGCCTTTGCATTACCACAGTTGGAAGTTCTGTGGGTAAATCATTAAGATGAGCGCTACAAGCAGGCCTCCGCCTCTGGAAAGAGCACCTCTCTCACAAGTCAAGGATTAAAATGTTCAGTTTTTATTTTATGTGTGTAATTAAAAAAAATACTTTTAGCTATTAAGCAACTTAGCAGCATTATAAATGCACTGGCAAAAAAAAAACTAAATGAAACTAAATAAATAAAAAAGAAAGCATTTTTGAAAGCAAATTATGGGCACTTTGAACTGAAACAGCCACTGCCACTAGTCTTTGAAAGGTATTAGAGTTGAAGTAATGGGAATCTTGACTAAGTGATTATTGAATATAATATACAAACCCAAAGAACATTTAAGCACATATGCCTGAATTCAATGGAGGCTAAACTTGTTATTTCCTGTTTCTCTTTCCCGTTGTCTCTCTCTGTTTTCGTCTCCCACAGTACCCGAACCATCCAGTGCTGGTAAACCATTAGGGAAACATCCTGAAGGTGACAGCCCACAAGAAAACCCCTCTAAGCCCCCCTTAGTGAAGATGATAGGGGGTTCTTCATCTGCCAGCTGGACACAGTGCTGCAGCCTTGCACTGCTTTTTGCTGGACTTTGCCTGCAGTGGATCCTGTTCTGATGCCAGCACAGGCTGCGGATCAACCTTCACCTCTGTCCCTTTAGGAACCTACATGCACAGAAAAACTCATATACATATCACAGATATAATCCTTACTGCTATCCTCAACCTACATAGATACAAAGGAGAACAGGGCAGATGCAGACTGGTGTCCTGCAGCATCACAATTGTGGGTGTTTGGACAAGCTGATATTATGCACGCTTATCTACAAGGCTACGAGGCTGGACGTGTGTATGCAAACATGCACGTCCTTGTTTCACTTAAACAAACACACCTTTGTGATCCAAAATGAAAGGCCATCATTCTGATTTTACTTACAAACACCTGCCAAAAACGCTTTGTTCTTTTTCTGCTGCTGGTGTTTACTTACCCTTTGATGCTAAAAACCTCGTCACAGCACTGCGTCTCATTTGAAAACTCAACTCATTCATATTTGGGGATTAAGGAATGCATTGACTGCTAGATCAATCCCAGGTATGTGGCCTCATACAGCAGATTTGATATTCTCTAATGACTGCGTGCCTTGGCAGTGATAAGAATGTAACAAGTACACAGGTACAGCACAGGCACACATGCATGGCTGAATTGTGCAGATAAACTAGGTGTGTATAGTATGTAAGTGTACATAGGTGGACAGATTTGCTAGAGTTTATGAGGTTCTGATTGGGGAAAAAAAAAGCTCTTAACTGACTGAGCTGAATAGAGTTTTCGTATTTTTTCTTTTCTTTTTTTTTGTTCTTTTGAGTTAGCTGTGAATGGGCTGTGCTTGTCGCTCAGTACAAAATAAGAAAGGGTGCAAAAAATTTTTAAAAATGCATTATCAAGAATGATGCAGAAATATGCATAATTTTCCTCCTTAAACCTATGACATAAATGGACGGTTTTGGACATTTGAACAAAGTCTGTACATTGTTGATTTTGATCATGTCTATTGTGCATCCATGTTTGTGTATCTACTCATTGAATTACACTTTAATACATGTATAACCTACAGAGCTATCAAAGTCTTTCCCACCATTTCTCATTGGTGACATGACATCAAGGTTTGCCTTTCTATAACCCTAATTTCAGAAATTTGGGACAATTTGTAAACTATAACTGAAAACAGAATGATTTGCTAATCTCATAAACCCTTATTCGATTCACCATAGAACCCAGTAAAATGGTATATATACTTTTCTTTGATGGCAGGAAGATCTCTCAAAAAAGTTGGGACAGGGTCCTGTTTACCACTGTGTAGCAATCACCAATCTGTAAATGTCTAGGAACTGAGGAGGCTGGTTGCAGGACACCAAATGTACAAGCCACCAGTTCCATGCTATCAAAAATGCAGACCTTTGAACTCAGTGCTGATAACAAACCAACACTTTTCCTCTTGAGTCCAGAGGACGTGGCATCCATATTTCCTGAAAAGAATTTTCAATTTTAATTTGTCTGACCAGAACAGTTTTCCATTTCTCCCATTTTAAGTCAAATTAGGCCCAGAAAAAGAAGTGATGTTCCTGGATCACTTCTTTTTGGCTTGATGGAGCTTTAACCTGTATTTGTGTCCACAGACAGTGATTCGTGGAAGTTTTAGTGAGCCCATGCTGTTATTTTTATGTCAGAATCATGTCCGTTATTAATGCAGTGCTGCCTGATGACCTGAAGAGCACAGGAATCCAGCAGTGATTTTTTTTGGCATTTCTCCCTTGCGCACAGAGATTTCTCCAGATTCTCTTTTCCTGATATTACACACTGCGGATGGTATGATATCCAAAGTCTTTACAATTTTATGGTGAAATAGTGAAACTCTGCCACACTGTGATGGTCTTTGTACACTCAATTATGTTACTGACCTCATGCCAATTAACCTACTTAGCTGTGACATTTTCCTTCAGCTATTTTTTAGTAGCAATTACTTATCTAGCCTTTTGTGTCCCAAGATTTTTGACAAATGTTGCTTGCCATCAACTTGAACTTGACCTAATGTTTTTCTGTGTTCTACTGTAAGAAAAATATATTTTTATGAGATATGTTGATTTACAAAAATCCATTAATTTTCATAAATCATAGGATGCTGTTTTTATTTACATTCGACACAGTGTCACAACTTTTTTTTGGAATTGGGGTGGTAAATAATAGGAATTTGAAAACAGGAGCAAACATGACTGCTTTAATTCTAATTTAACAAAATCATTTTTTTTACAAAGTTATGGGCAACTTGTGCTTGATTCATTACAGCAGTAGCCTGTGAGCCCATCTTCTTTTGCTTTTGTCATTTTTTTCTTAAAATATACATACAAAAGCAAAAACAAACCGAGAGTCTCAAACTATTGATGAAGTTGAAGTATTGATGTTTCCAAAGGTCATGCATGACAAGAGAGCAAAAGAAAAATGTGTCAAAAAACTCCCAAAACTAAGTAACGTGGCTTGCTCTTTATACATCTTTTCCTTCTTGTGTAGATTGGTTGTATCCACTGGTACTAGCACAGCAGATTACCAGCAGATGAATGGTCCCTGTTAAGAAGATGCAGTATAAATGCTGACTACGCCATATGTAAAAGCTACACAGACACAGTGTCTAACCTCAATAGGTCTATATTGTGCTGGCATGCCATACATACAATAAAAGTATTGTAGTTAATGGACAGTAAAGATGACCACACCTATGTGGGTTACAACAGTTCAAACGTTTCACATTTTGGGTCAGGTAATCTTATTTGGTTGTTTTCCTACTTGTATGTTCTGTTCCAGGCCAATGTTCTTTGCACTCACTGGTTCCTTACAGTCATATACCCTCGCATGTGTATAAATGTACATATTTTGCATCACGTGTCATTTGTTTTTTGTCTCATTTCGTCTCTTTTGTATGGGAATGATATAGTGTTGTTGAGCTCTATTAAAAGTGCTCTGCTCTTTCGTTTGCTTCTCTAGCCTGTCCTTAAAGAATACCAGTCACGAACAAAGCAGATCTTCCTACTAGAGACTAACACACATTACACATCGACACAGGTGTTTTTATTTAATACTCTTGGGTCATTTCCCCGACTTTCCTGTTGTTGGTCCTATGCACTTTTCAGCATACCTACATCCATCTTCAACCCAATTTGCATTATAAATACAAAGGCCAGTGTGTATGATCAGGAGCTTTATTTTTTTGTATTGCCTCAACTTCTGTTGCCCTGGTTCCTTAAAAACAAATTTTAAACTTGGGGGGTGGTTACAATACTTTAGATACTTTCTGAACCTGTAAAAGGTTGATGTAATTTGTTTTCCAATGGTTTGACCCATATCATCTAGCTATCATCTCGGTGCACCAGCTAGAGCCAGGAGGGCTTAGCTTTTAGGATAAAGTGTGTGTTCATGCTTGCAGCTGGTCAGCAGTGACAAGGATTGAATTATGAGGGCATGGGCAGGGCAAGCTGTCTCAGTCTGACCTTCTCTATTTGCATCTAGGAAGCCTTTTGCTAAACATATCAGTCTGTGTTTGTGCCAGGAATAGAGGCAAAGGCGGTGTGCAGAAGACATGAATAAGTTTGGCACCGTCAGTCATGATGACAGGGAGGACGTCAGCTCACTGCACTCATGTGAGACTGACCTGTTGACCACTCCTGAGGGGGAACTTTGCCTACTCGTCGAGTTTAATTACCCTTAATTTGTCCCTGAAGTCTTGATATCGTTTTTAGTCAAACACAAAGCACGCACAAGGAGTGCAGAAGCCCATGTTTCTTTTGTGCTATGACGCTGAGAGTACGGTAATCGCCAACGAGATAGCGTGAGGCTATGGTTTAAATCAACTGTATGTCAGGCTGAGGCTGTTTTGGGAGTTATTTTAGCATCACTGCATGTAGCCAGAATAATTACATAGTGTCAGAAGGATTTAGAATTGATGGTATAACTGGTCTCCAGTGTAACAATGATCTTTAGTTATTTTAAAAAAATGCAAAATGGCAATGCATCAGGTGACAGCAGCGCTTCAAGCCTTACCGCACCTCCCACTGTTTTAGCCATCAGCCCAGGAACA
This sequence comes from Maylandia zebra, assembly GCF_041146795.1. Taxonomy (NCBI): domain Eukaryota; kingdom Metazoa; phylum Chordata; class Actinopteri; order Cichliformes; family Cichlidae; genus Maylandia; species Maylandia zebra. Next base: position 20,001,836 of record NC_135184.1, read on the forward strand.
TATAACTAATAGCACTTTCCTTACTAAAGCACACAACGTGCACAAAAATCATCTGTCACGCACACACGCACACACACACCAATGATCTCATTCACACACCCTGTCTCGCAAATGCACACTTCCAACTGCACGCACGCTGTATTTGATCCTTGGAGTCTATTTCATGCTTGTTGCTATAAAACTGAGTGTCTGCTTGGCTGCAGAGGAGAGAGAGGAGGGTGCCCAGTCTGTCTGTGCATAGCGTGCCTTCTCTTTGCCCAAGCTTTAATTGGGATGGATTGTTCCTGCCTGACAAAACCAAAGCCTGCCATTGGATGAACAAAGCCATGAAAGACTCTAAAATATGAGTCTGAAACTAAAATAGAGTTAGTCTGATAATTGCTTGGAACTTTTATTTCACTCCTTTTATTCATTAAGCAGTTTTGATAAAGACTATAGATGATTCATTGCGTATTTACGCACGTTGAAAGAAACAGTGTGGTCACTGAGTGCAACTGAAAGTTCAGGGCAGGGGAGCTGAGGTCACAGCTGCTCAGCTGTCTGTCTGGCGGGGCTATTTTAAACTATGGCACACATCAGCGCTTCTGTCTGACTGGCTTTGCCAGAACACACTTAAACATCCTTGCACACACACACTGCACACATGCATGCAGAAATCTTTACTGCATAGTAAAGAGTAGATCTAACACTAATTCACACAATCAGAGACGAAGAACAGTCACGTCACAGACTGCAAACTGAGCTTTAAGATTCGTACCTGCCTTTTCTCCTCAGATGTTCTCTGAATTCAAGCTGATTGTGCAATACTAGGGTGGCAGTGACAGTACCCCCAACCACCACCCCCAGATTGTCTTACCTTTTCAGCAAGGGGATTACAGTGATGAGCAAAGGAAGAAGGAAAGCGCTGGAAATAGCTTTTCAAAAATGGGCAGTTGGGTGAGGCAGAGGAGAAACGAAGGAGGACCTGCGGCTGCCATTAACCACAGCTCTCCTTCTTGACTTTCACTCGTCAATGTATCAATCTCGCTCTCTTCAGAGGTTTGTCAGTGCTTACAACAAAGTAACACATGCCATCGTTGCAGGATGCTGATCTTTCACCCTGCTCCGCAGGCCAATTAGCATTATGATCAGTGAGTTTTTGAGCTGACTAATTGAGTCCAATTAAATCATTTTCAACACAACATTGCATCAAGAAGAGCCTCGGACATGCTGACAGGGATCAAATCTGCAATAGGATATAATGGATTTTTTTTGTTTTGTTTTTGTCTCCAAACCACTGATTGGCCTCACTTGTCAGTTGTGTTTCACATCATGTACAGTTCTGCTGGCAGTGGGCAAGAAGACAGCATTAAATTGTGTATTTTTCTTGACACTGAGCATGACGATGTTGTCATTTTGTGTCCAATAGTGGGAAAATGCTATTGTGAAGTGATAGACAATTTATTTCTGAAACATAAAACAGAATAAAAGCCAGCACGCATTGACAAAGCTTTTGTGCATGTCAAGAGCTGTAAAAGTTTTCAACATTGTACTTATCAGATCACTCCCTCTGCTCAGCCATTCTGTGTATGAAGAGCATCAAATATGAACAGGCATTTAGCTTTGCAATATTTTCCTATCCCATAAGAATCCCAAATTATTCTCTCCGTTATGAAAGAAAAATAGAGACAGACTTGAATCACCACACTTGCAGTGGACAGCTCGCTCTTTTTAAACACTCACTAATAAGACAGTCTGGCGGCCACAGTAGCAAAAGCTAATGTGGCCGCCAGACTGTGGAATTCTCTTCCTCAGAACTTAAGATCTGCAGACTCAGTGATTACTTTTAAAAAACAGCTTAAAACACATCTTTTTAAAATTGCATTTTGTCAACTTTTGACTGTTTTTGTTTTATACCTTGTGAAGCACTTTGTGATCTTTTATCTAGAAATGTGCTATATAAATAAAATTTTACTTACTTACTTACTTACTTAAGACCCACAGGGGAAGAGATTTTTCAGACCTTGCTCCCTGTCACACTTTTTCAGTATCATACAAGGAAAGATGGGAAGAGGCAAAAGAAAGAACTGTGACTAGAGCAAGAGCTGTTGAATCTCATTGCAGCTGGTGTTACAACATTAAGAAAGGCAACAAACAAAAGCAACAAACTGAGCATGCTCTGAAAGCGTCGTGCATTATCATTTGCTGACTTTTTATGCGAATTACAATGCAAATTCTGGGCTTGAGTAAACAAGATGCTGTAACTGCCATGGCATCTTTGTTTAAACCAGTCTTAAAATGCTTTGCTATCTGTAAATGTTTCAACTTTGTGGTTGCATTTTATAGGTTTTGATTTGAAATAAACTCCTTAAAAAACAAATCCTTAATTTTGTTTCTTAACTAAGCATAATGCAAAATGTTTAATTTAATGGAATCTGGTCAAATGAAAGGCAATTGATTGATCTACAGCTAGTTTACACCTAGCCCATTTTCCTTAATGATTCATTATTTGAATAAATAAACATTTTATTTTATATATTTCAGTTGGATTTTACTTAATGATGGTGAATTTATAAATGAAATAAATAATATTAAAATAAAAGCATGGCGGTTTTAAGTTTTTTGTTAATTTTACTCACAATTTAGAGCAGTGGTGCTAGATATAATAGTGCCATTTTAGCAAGCTAACAAAACAAAAGCTGTAGCCTAATTTTAAGGTTGCTTATTGTCTAATCTAGGTTTCAAATCAGTGTTTTTAAGCTGATGTGTAAGGTGAGGGCATGATTAGAATGTAGTGTGCCTTAGTAAGGCGGTGAAGAGAAGCTTGAACATTTGTCAACAGGAAAGTCTGGCCGTTACCAAAACAGTGTAACTTTGTCTTCATGTGACAATGGCCAGCTAGAGAAATGTGGCTCCACCAGCATCAGACCCATTCCAGTTAGATCGCTGGGGTCACCATTGGTGTGCAATGTAAGATCGAGGCGTTTAAGAAGCAGCTGTGTGTGTTAGTATGTGTGTACAAAAGGACGTCTGCCACACATATACGAGGCTGGCCTACAGCTCATGTTGAATTCTCTATAAGGCGTCCTCTGTTTGGCATGCTACAGGCAGCCAGCTTGCTCATGTCCTGGAGATGGATGAGCACCAGTGTGAATGTTCCATTGCTCCCTTGGGTGCCATTCCACCTTTCCAATTCACTATCCCCATCTTTCTGTCCCTGTCAGGGTGGAGGTGAAAATTGTAGCTGACTATTGTATCAGTTTGTTTGGACTTTCCTCATTCATTTGTCTTCTGTATATCTAACGTCAGCGTGTCGTATTATGGTAGAATAGATGTTATGCTTTGTGTGTGCAGGTTAATTTACTTATATGGTGGTTCACATGTGTGTGGCCCAGGACAGGAGCACCATTGATTGGATCTGATTACAGATTCAGAGGTCTCTGTTGCTATGTGACTCTTCAGGAGATCTGAGACAGAAAATCAATGTTGTAGAGCCACTAGGGCTTCACCTTCATACTTATAACATATCCTCTCTTCGCTTCTTCATACCAGATGGAGTTTGGCTTGCATAAGTTTCAGGTTGACTTAACATCCCATGGAACAAAAGAGAGAGACAGCAATTATCGTGCAATTTCAAGTATTTTGTTGGACTGATCGTGAGCAATACTTTCTGTTACTCTGGACTTTCTGAAGATTTTCTTCTTTTTTTCAGCCACTCAACATTGATCTATGAATCATTCAAGCATAAAAACCACGATGAACCAGTGTTTTGTCTACACAAAGCAAAAAGCTTAAAACACATAAATTTATCATGTTTCTTTAGTTGAAATTAAAACAATGACAACAATAACACAACACACAGGCATGAAATGATATGTTGACACCATCAAGGTGATTCCTAAAGAGGTGATTCCTCGTCAGAAATGGAAAGGTGGCTGTCAATCGACAAATAAGGAAGAAAAACAGGTAGCTTTTAATCCACTAAACTGGCTTCATTTTTCAGCATGACAATGACCCTCAAACACACTGCCAGTGCAATGTAACACACTATCAGTCATGGATTGGTCTCCCCAGAGCACAGACCTAAACATTATTCAAGTAGTGAGGGATCATCTTGACAGAGAAACAAAAGGCAGTCAACATCCAACAGAGAACTTTGAATGTCCTTCAGAGAAGCTTGGAGAACTATTCCTGAAGAGTACTTAAGGAAATGACAAGGAAGCTTGCCTAAGAGAGTTCAGGATACACTGAAGAACAAAGGTGGTCACATTGAATATTTATTTGTCATTTGTGACCTGAAAATGTAAACTAAACATGTAACAACATTTTTCTCTAAAATATAAAAGTAGCTAAAGAAAAACTGTGCTATAGCTGATTTCTTCACTGATTACCTGTTGAAAAAGTTTTAACTTGAACTGTATGTTTTTACTTAGTTGAATTTTGATGTCCCAATTGGAGAAAACAGCACTGGGTACATACCAGCTCTGGTCTATACATAACCGCTAAGATGGAAGAAGTTTGCCAAAACCTCCTATTAATCAAACTATTGGAGAGTTTACTTGACGTGTTACTCTCCTTGTCAAACTGTACTTATAGATAGTCTTGCAGTTAGAAGTGACATACATAAAAAGTGCCTCTTTTCCATCAGATGGCCCCAAAGAAATACCGCCCCACTATGGGCACACATGCATCACTGATGGTGACAACATTACATGCTGTGTAGCCATATGTTAGTCACATTTGCTGCTGTAAATGATGAAAAACTCATCAGTGGTGACGCACCCAGCATTTTTCCACTTCTGGAGTGTATACACACATCAATACAGCTTCATTTAAAATCCAACAAAAGAAAGACTGTGTCTCACTTGACAGATTTACAGACTAGATTTGTTTTAGAGTCCAGTTTACATAGCCATAAGGGGGGAACGCTAAGTGAACAATCCATCTAAATGGCAATTCCCCATTAGCAGCTTCACTCTGATCAGTGTGGGCGAGAGAAAAGGCTTAAGACAAACCACGACCAAAGCTCGGGCGCTCTCAAAAGCGTTTTGTTTTAAACAGAGAGAATACTGACAATTTATATTTGTGGTAAGAAAAAGCACTTAATGTCTATTAGTGTACATGTGTCTGTTCATCAAACCCAGGCAACGCTTTATGCATCCCACTTTTCATGCAATCTATCTTTTTATAAACAAATTGGAGAAATGAAGGCAAAGCCATGTGATAAAATGCTTTCATTACAGGGGAGGCCTGAGGAATGTTGAAGGAATGTCAGGATAGAAGTTGTTCTAGTGGGAAATTAATGTAGGACTTCTCATAGGGGGGCTGAGAACCACAGAGATGTGGCCTCCCACAGTTTCCGAGGCCACAGAGGGAGATGCTGCCAATCTGAACAAAGATCTGAAGCAGACTAAAAGATATGCGTGCTTAGCTGACTCTGAGCCTTTTGCATGTATCAAAATTGAAGTTTTGCAGCCAGAATCACTGTTTCAACTTCTGTTATGATATCAAGGTCACTGTAAAAAAAAAAATATTCCCAGGAAAATATTAACCACCAAACTTGCTATTTTGTTTCCTAATACTGCATTTGGTTGAAATCAACACACAAAGAAAAATGTTACTATGTTAGCCACTATGTTAGTTTAGGACAGAAGCAACATAAGATTGGAAAATCTGCGTCATGCTTTTTAGCTTTACACAACATAGAATAGCCTAAATTAGATACATGAAAGGGATCGGAACCAAAAAGGACCAGATGGACTTTTACCAACACACCGGTTAAAAGTATATATCATTACTTGTGTGAGAGTTATTCATAAGAGGTTATCATAAATTTTAGATTTTGTCATCTCTTCACATAAGCTTATGAGTTTTCACAGCAAGAGACAGATGAGAGGAGCAGTTCATTCATTCGAAAAGACATATGAGAAATAGAAAAGGAGAACTGATCGTCTAAAAATAGTGTGCAGGTAATTGAATGAAGTTGGAAGAATGAGGTTACACCACTGCCACATTCGTAGAGTCTGTCATTGTGTATGCATTAGAGATTTTTTTGCCTTTTTTGAATAAAGTCACATATCACTGCAAAATATACTGTCAACAAAAAACAAAATCAAAACTGTGTTCAGTGATCATTATTGAAAGGTATTGAAAGTGGTGTTTCAATTAGACTTCATGGACACCGCTCTGTCCGGTGGTAATTTCTGGGAAAGCATTTTGTGGGTGTACCTAAGATTTTCTCCATGCATGGAAAAGACTGGAATGTGCTCAGATTACTGAGCAGCAACAGTGCCAGGATGCCCACAGAGACATACAAAAGCACAACGCAACACACCACAGGGGACATTTCTCATCCACGACAGTGCCTGTTTGCGAGATTAACCCAAAGAATCAAAGGACCATTTGCCATTTTCACTTAATTCCAATTATTTTTTCCCCGCTCCTGTTCACTGAAAGTTCTCTATTTCTTCTATTTCCTGCACTTTATCCTCACCATTCTGAATGCAAATCCCTCCCTGCCGCTTTCTCCCCTCAGCTCACTTCTCTGTCATTTTCCCTAAGTCATCCATCATCATATTCTCTCCCCTCCTTATCTTGCCTCATAAGCTCACCCACCCCCCTCCACAGTTTCCTTCGCTATTTCTCATTTTTCTCTACAATATAATCTGTCTACCCTTTGCACTAACCATCAACATTTCTCCTTTTTCTGTCATCATCTGTCTTTGGCAACTGTGGAGGGCTTCGTGTTTGGAGATGGGCAAATCTAGGTTTTTCTGGAAGCTGCGTGTGCACAGACAGATGCTGGGTAAATGTGATCAAGGGGACAATAAAGTAGATCAAAAATGGCAATGCAAAATGGCTAGCAAGAAGAAAAAAACAAGCTTTAAAACAACTCAAACTTTTGTTTTTTAAAGTGTTTAAACGTGTAAGGATGTAGGTATGATCGTTTGGACTCGCCACGCTCGTACAAGGAAGGAAAAAAATGGCAAAACAGAGAGAAAATGTAAATGAAACTGACTGATGCAAAGAGGCATTGACTGAGAAACAAGAAAGGAGGGAGACAGATCAAGTGAGTGATGCATACACACTTGAGCACTCCAGTGAATGTGCTGAACTCTGGCTAATGGTTGACATAAAAACCCAGAGAGGATGCAGAATCGATGCTATCTGCAAGAGCCCAGGATGAGACTGGTTTTAGGGAGAGGACACAATGATCTCGCTCTAAAGGCCGATTACATCTGTTGAAACAGCACACTTATATTTACATAAAAACCATGCTGAGGCCTTGCCGGGAGCCCTGTACACTGGCCACTGCTGCAGTTCCTTCACTACATCACATTTTGTCAGGGGTGTGTGTTTGTGTGTGTCTGTGTGTGCCTTTTATCAGATCTGGCTTTAAACTGCTCTTTCTGTCTTTAATGTCTTCATAAAACTCTATTAGAGGGTGCGATGAGAGCGCCAGTAACATATGTAAGCTGACTTTCAGCAGAAGGACGATATTGCCTATTTGTGTACATACTTGAAAATATATGGAAATTGCATGCTGTATAAGCGCAATATAACTATGGACACAGTCAGTAATACAATGATGCCATAAGAAATGAATAGGCAATACATAATAAGAGATTTTGCCACTGTTTGCCTCTTGCATCAGCGCCTGCTTTTTCTGTCTCTCAAGCAATGTTTTAACCCCTTTGAGACCCGAGTACACTCACACTGTTGAAATCTAGATGTGGTTTCAAGAACAACTTTCCACTCCTTTAGTTTTCATTTTCAGAAGGTGCCACGCAATGGAGGCATTTCAGTCAATGGGGAATTTCCCAGAAAAGCTGACATTAACATGTGCAGGTTTCACAATTACTTTTCTTATACAAACAATGAAACTAAATTGGAAAACACAGAGGTCTTGCATTTGACAGCAATGAATTCTAGCACGCGCATTTCAGTCCAGTTATTAAGAGGCAGAAAGTAGAACCTTGTACAGTAATCTAAAGGCTGCTGTGGGGAAATAAAATTACAATTTAAGTTTATTCCAAACCATTTTATATAAAATTCCTTTCCTAAATATGAATATTTATACAAGGCAAAGCCATTTTCTTTAATTACTATAAATGAGTCAGTTTCAAAGTGATTTATTACCCAGTGTTTCCCTTCAAATTACAGTTCTGTTTATTGATCTTTTATTAGGCAATGCAGTGGGAGAATGACTTGTTAAAGCCCCAGAGGTGAGCCTAATAATGCTTAGTATCACATTTCAACATGGCTATCCCTAACGAAAAACAAAATGGTCCAACTGTAAATCTGTTGCAATGACAAAGGAGGAGAGGAAGTACTGACAACAGACAGCAACAGCTCTGATAAGATAACCCTTGAGTTGTGGTTCAGGGTTACTGTTGCTGCAACTGGGTGGACAAAAAATGGAATAGTGGGGTCCCAATGAACTCTGTTATGGATCAACTGTCTTAAAAATACAAACTACTGTGATTTCTTCATACTCTTGTAACCTGCAGTAACCTTTTAAATGGGCAATTTACTGATAACTATTAACAGTTTATTACACAGTATATGAACAAAAGTACTACAGGAGCTGCTTGCTGTGGAAATCCACACCATGCAGCTCCTGGTACTCAGTGTTCATGCTGATGTTAAAGTGAAATGAGGCTTGGAACTATGCAGTTACTGAACCAGAAGAGCATTGGCAACGTTTATGCACTACGCGTTTCAGCAGCTGGCAACCCCCCCTTTGTAACTTTATGTGGTCTAAAGTTTTGTGGCTGTGGTTCCTAAATCCTTCCCGTTGCACTTACAGCTGATGGTGGAATGTCTAGAAAGGAAGAAACTTCCCAAACTGTCTTGTTGCCACAATGGATGCCACAATCCTATTAACACACCGTGCTTGAATTCGGTAAGCTTTCTTAGGGTGACTCATTCTTGCACATGTGCTTGCAAAGACAGACTGCACGGCTAGGTGCTTGACTTTATAATCATGTGACAACAAGACCAAAAACACCTGAATTCAAAGATTAAGATATTTGGCCCAATACTTTTCTCTTCATAGTTTATTTATACTATGCTGTGTCTTTTACACGAAAAGACGTTTAATTTGCTGCAATTTTTTTCTGAAGGAAAGCGTAAGAATTTCCCTTTACAACTATCCAGTTTCGAACCAAGCGCGAGGGTTTTTTTCTAGGAAGATTTAGTCTAACATCTATAGTATTTCTGTAGAGATGCTCACCACATAATTACTGCACAAGTAGGCTAAAATGAGTGGCCTCTCACCCCATGCTCTCTTCTTTCTTTGCTACCATTCTGCCTCCCCTCATCTGCTCTCCCCTGTCTCCTCAACTTCCCCCAGCATCCTGCCCTTCATTAGGGGGCCTTTCATGGTCAGAGCCAATAAAACTTCAATGAGAGGCAGCCTGAAGAAAACATGGCTGTTCTGTGGCTTTACTGAGCATTAATTACATAATCTTGATGCCAGACAGTAGAGGGCCAATCAGTTCTCCGACAGCTCTGCCGACCTATGGCCACATGTGGGTCCCAGTCAGACACATAAACTCACATTACACACACCAACCGCCTTTGACACAGACACATATACACATAAAGGTCAGGCATACACAAACCCATATATAATACTGGCTGACATATTATTGCTGACACACTTTGAGCCCACCAGACTTAACCTCTGGCCACATGTGCTTAGCGCTGCCTGCTTTTCCCCTTGGCGCAACAAGAAAAGTGAAGCAACATTATTACACATAATTAGCGAGTGGGTTCGGTCTGCTGTGTGGCACAGAGCTGCACATTCCTGAACTTCTAGCAGACTAACTGCAATGGTGATTTTCCAAAAAAAAAAAAAAAAACTCCACACATGAGCAAATATGAGGAAGACACTTGACATTGCAGAGCGAAGGTGTAATTCATGCCCACTCACTTTAGAGCTGCAATAATGGGCAGCGAGCGCAGCCATTTGTCATTTGGTGATATCCGAGATTCTGTCCTTTTTGTTTGGACTCATCCAGTGATGAGGAACAGACTAATTATAGAGTCACATTTCCTAATGGATTCATAAACATAGTCAGTCTACATAAATAGAATGATTTAGAGGCAGGAAATGACTGTGCATGCCATGTGGATCTCTCCCATTCTCTCTCTCTCTCTGCCTTTCAGTTCGGTTTTTCTATCTGTCAGACGATGCCCACTTACTGCACGGACTGCACGGGAGTTTTTTTTTTCCATGTGTCGGTGAGATGATTTGCAGAGGCATCTTCTTGTGCAAACAAGCCTTTAAAAAGCATCTCCCACGGGAGTGACACCATTAAATACTGTCTGATTCAGTTTCACGCACTGAAATGACTAATGGGATATTATTTTAAGTAAAGTAACTGCATATGTCTCTTAATTTATGTGACACAATGTAAATCCAGACATCCATATCCTTGACTCAGTTGAAGGCTTTTTGAAAAAGTTGTCTATTGCATTAAAACAACCCCATAATCTTTTTTTTTTTAATTTTTTTAATCTTATGCCCACGTGCGTGGTTATGTGGTAGGTGTGGTATGAGGCTTGCACTCTTCTAACAGCCCTTTCTATTCCTGGCTATCCGAAGGAAGGAAGGAAGGAAGGAAGGAAGGAAGGAAGGAAGGAAGGAAGGAAGGCAGGAAGGAAGGAAGGAAGGAAGGAAGGAAGGAAGGAAGGAAGGAAGGAAGGAAGGAAGGAAGGAAGGAAGGAAGGAAGGAAAAAAGAAACACTGCCTGCAGTGTTTGAAGTCACTGATCCTATTAAATCTAATGAATAAACTAAAAATGTAGATTATCTTTTCAACTTTTTGTTATTTTGACATCTATGCTACAATAAACCAATAGGACGTGAAGGGTCATTACTTGACATATAATAAAAGCGTGTTTGATGCCCAAAAGGTCACATGAGGCCTAAAAGCAATTTAAAAACATTCTCGGGCTTGTTCATTCTCGGGCTTGATATTAACACGTACAGAAAATGAAGTTAACGAAGGCATTCAGCGGGTGACAGGTAAGCCGGGAACGGCATCAAGGCAGGTAATGACTTGCTGGCGGAGTAATTGCACCTTGAGGAGTGATGTACACAAATGCTCTGCAGACTGGAGGAGACGCTTCTCAGGGCTGACCTGTATTGTGGGTGGGCACCTGGGCGCAGGGGCGGGCCCACAATTCATCTGTGACACCCGGTCGGTGGCTAACAAGCTGTCAGAGGCGTAGAGGACGTTCTTTAACTCAGATCCAGACCACCTTATCGTGCACAGACTACCAGGATGCCTCGGAGGCTTCACAAAGCTAAACAAACCTGTTAAACTGTAAGTTTACTCTGAAACGTGTCCAAAAATAACTAATAGATACAACAGAATGAAACAAAAATTGGAAGAGTATCAAGAAACCTATGCGCTCCCCCTTCTCTCTCTCTCTCTCTCTCTCGCTCTCTCCCTCGCTCTCCCCTTTCTCCCTCTCTCTCCGCCTCCTTCTCACTCCACAGAGTGGTAGCGCTGGCACAGCATCGTCCAGAAACCCCTGAGCTGCGGTACTTGCCTCTGTACATCTCTTTACACAGCTCGTCACCGGTAGGTATGAATCAACACAACATAGCTGCGTGGTTTTTAACCAGCACGTTGCAATTTTGACTATTTTTTTGTTTCTTTGTTTTTAAAAGCGGCTAACGGGTAACCTGTTTGTTTTTTTTATCTTCCGCCTCTCTCCGAGCAGGTAAGCCAAAAAAGAAAAAGAAAAGACAAGAAAATCATTGGATATACGAGAGAAGAGACCCGTTCATTTTGGCAATCTGCGTGAGAAGATTAATTGAGGGGGGGAAAGAAAGCTCCTGCCCTCTTCACAGCGGCCAGCTTTAGAAGTGAGAAGAGACGGGACCTCTGCGCTTGGAGGAATCGCTCCTGTGCCGGCAGCAGTGTGCGGATTGCAGACACAGACTTAGCAGACGCACTGAAGGGGCAGAGGGAAGACAGGAAGGTGGAGGATATTTTACGCACAACAGGGCCAAGCAACCCCAATTTAAAGAAGCCGGGAGTCTGCTACTCCGAGTAGAACTCGGTGTTCGGTCGGATTTGCACTTGACTGAGTCCATAGACACAATTAGACTCTATGTGGTCGGCCGGCATGGATTCCTTCATTATAGCGGCGCTGGCAGTGTGCTCTCTAACGGCACCAGCTTATGGGGAAAAAGGGACGAGCAAAGCCCGGAGTTGTTCTGATATCAAGGTGTTTTACAAAGGAAAGGGGTTCCTTGTGGAAGATGTCCCTCAGTTTGAAATATCAGGTAAGCTTTTGTTCGTGTTGTGCGCACTACACCTCATCTTTACCCCTAAAACTGTAAATGACACGCAAAAACACGTTAATTATACCCGTAAGAGCCACACAGCTGCTTTAAACAGTATCATAATCTCTTTGCAAAATCCCGCTAAGAATGGTAGACTGATTGGGACAAAGTCACCACTAGGCTGTGTATATCCAAGTTGTGTATAAATGACATTGGTTCACAAACTCTTAATTTTGTGCACACAGAGGATCTACAGGAAATTGTAACTCAACGGTGCCTTCATCAAAAAGTTTTTCGGTTTTTTTTCTGGTGTAACTGAAAGCAGAGAAGATATCCATCTTTCATGTCACATGGTAAAGCACAAGAGCTCTGTATGTCTTAAGATGAAACACCGCTTTGAAAAGATAGTATGACAGCCCAGGCAATCTGTCTATTTGATTCCTGATCAAAACTATGAGAAATCATCCCACACTCAGCATTTTGGAAACACAGATATATGATATGTGCTTCACTTTCAGTTTTCCTTCATTAGAGAAACAAAAAAAAGCTGCTAACTCCTAAAGACACTCCCTAATTCTGCCTCTTCTTTAAACTGTGTCATCCTCTTGTGGGGAATTGCCAGCCTATAAATTGCCAGTCACTTGACCATGTGCTGTAACCATGCAAATATGATGCTGCTCACTGTGTCATTCAGGGGCTGATGTAAGGCAGTCACAAGCCCCTTTGCAGTTTAGATGATTGCATGTTTGCCTCCCCTGGAATTCAGTGCAATGCTTTCAAGCATATAAACACACACACACACACACACACACACACACACACACACACACACACACACACTTTTCTGCTCTATAGTTACAGTATCACACATGCAAGGACAGGACATCTATGCTCATGGTCCCGTTTTTTATGTAGATTCAAATGGAACATCACTCACTTTTAAACTCTTTTTGAACTTTTTCCATTTCCGCAGACTCTGAATGCAGCAAGTGCCTTTCAAAGAAAAGTAAAAAAAAAAAAAAAAAAGTAGATGGCAACACATACAAAGCAATCTACTCAATTTACATTTGGATTTTGCAAAAAGACACCTTTTCCTATCCCAGATTGACATACACTTTTTTCCTCCACTGTCCAATTCCCCGTCCCGAGAGCCAGCAGCAGCAGATAAACTCGCCTCCCCTGTGAAGATTGAGAGGTTGGTCAGCACAGACTGAACAGTTCCGAGACAAGAGTGTCACGCATCTCACACCCTTGACCCTTGCACAAAACTGTGATCTGTTTTCCGGTTAAGTTCTAACACAACACAGTGTGGATGCAGGAAAAAAAAAAAGGGGGGGGGGGATGTGGTTTAGAAAAGTCAGATATTCTTTTTAAACTCTCTTAGTTTTCTGCTTAATGTTGAGCTCTCTCTGAGAGGCAACAGGATGAGTGTGAATGGGGAGCACGATAACGCAAAGTAGACCCTTTCAAGTGATTACACTCTTAGGTAGGGTAGTTGAAAAGATCAAATTTGACAGTGCTATAGAAAGCAGATGAAACTGTAAAAAAAAAAAATCACTCCATTTATCTTTAGTTAGCAGTAAAGGGCCAAGTGGTAAGTGGACACTTCTCATTTACTTGACAGACACATTGAATAAATCAATTGACGGAATTAACACCAGCCCTGGTTCCTTAGAGATACCCCCTTCTTCTAAATGACTGTAATCCATAATGCTTTAAAGAGGGAATCTGTCTTGTCACGACATTAACTGTATCACTTGTTTCAATCAATGACGTGGAGCTTACTTAAGTTTGGGGTCAATGCCTCCTCAGTGAGAGAGGAGAGGGAGACACAGGAACTGAGGATGAGAAAAAAGACAGATGAGACAATGGGTAGGCTTTGCACATCAGCAATACTTTCCTTGTGTCTCTATATTTTTGTTCTCTAGCATAAAATACACTTCAGGTGCTCAATTGAGGCATTTTAAAAATCGTGTAAAAAAAAAAACCCAAAAAAGAAGGATTTAATTTATTCCTCCAAAATATGAGCCGCCCGAATGCTGCAGTTGATCTCTGACATTTGCAGAGTTTGTTTCCTGCTGTGACACGGGGGTTCGATCAGCGTAAAGTATTGGCTGGGCCTGACTCAAGGTCACATGCTGAGTGACTCAGTTTTGGGAGGAAGAGTTGCATTCCAACTGTGAAAATGATGTCGACTTTCAGTACTTTGAAATCCTTTTTTCATGGCCACTGCACAGTTTATGAAATAATTATTACTCAGGCATGGAAAGCAGTTCGTGCAGTTATGAGCCAAACACTAAATTTCTTTTTTAAGATGTATAAATCTTGAGCATGGAGTGGGGACATCTAAGTAAATCAAATTTGAACAAGATAGACAAGTTCTGAACTAAGTTCATTTCTGTTAATTTGACTTTTTTAAGGCATTAAGTATACATGTGCAGTAAATCTGACCCCATATCACAGGCTCCATCTGATTATCCTCAGTCAGCAGTGAATAAAGGTTCCTAGATGCACATGGATGTGCCTCCTTTAGCATCTTGGATAGTCCCCTACTCTTAAGTAATTTGCCCTGCAGAAAAAGCCACGAGGAGGAGAGCTATTGAGTTAAGGGTGAGCTGTTTGTTATCACTGTGTTGACGTAATGCTTACCGGACCATGGGGGAACTATAATTTGAGCTCCTTAAACAAGTTCACAGGGGCTAAAGTGAGCTGATTGATGCTTTTAAATGAGCATGATGATGCTATTTCGGCTCTGTAGAGTGTAATCAGTTTTGGAAACAGCTTTTTTTTTCATCCATGTTTACCAAAAATGGATGATTGATTTTTATGTCTCCTCACTGCGCTGCCCCCTCCCTGTCCCACCCCATCATGACAGTCTTGATGACTTATCCTGTTGTCTTTCAGGGGATGACATTCTTCATCTCTCTGTGTTTCTCTCTCATCGGCTCTTAAAGAGAGAGGCGCCAGACACTCTTTGAAAGCAGTTGGCAGCCACCGAGCGTTAGATCCTCAATGTCACATAAGCCTATACAAAGAGACAAGCTGTATGAGACATCTGCAGGAAGGCTGGTAACATTTTGGTATGCCATTGATTTTCCCATGCTGTATTTGTGTTGTTGGTTGCTGGTTGCTACACACTGACTGTGAGTTGCACAGTGCTCTGGAGTGTCATTATAACCAGTGTTTGGCTAATGATACAGTAGGACTGCTATTTACCAAGGCTGCTAGGAACTCTTCTTGACTAAAGACTGGCTTGTGGCTGGAAATATGGACTGGTCTGTATGGCAGCCCACCATGAGAAGTATGAGAATGTTTTGAACTCGACAGCTTCACTTAGAATTTAGGGGGGGGAAAGTAGCACTGAAGTTAAAAGCTGGTTACTCCTCTCATCTCTTTGACTAAGGCTAATAATATTAAATTAATAATATTAAAATACTGGCTGCTAAGAGTGTTTGCTTCCCCTTACTCCTCTTTTCAGCCAGAGGTTAAATGTAGAAGAAGTCCATTGCCAGTAAAAAAAAAAAAAAAGCTGGCAAGCCACAGAAAGGCTGCAAAATCAACTCCACAACAGCAAACAAATAGTAAATGGTGAAATTATGGGTGCTAGTATTGCTTACTATCTTGAGCAGCACTATTTTTGTATGGCTATTGCAGAGGCCCATGTTCAAATCTGCTCTGGGGTTTTTATGATAGGACTTTCAATTGTCCTATCATAATAAAGGCTAAAAAGCCTCCCAAAGTAAATGGGTATTTTATTAAAATATAGATTATATTTGGAAAGTTGCAGTAAGACGCTTGTGGTGTCGTATCATTTATGCACCCTCAGCAATGTACTCTCATGCCAGTAAGGATAATAAAAAAAATAATTCCACAGTCTTACAGATTATTTGGACATCATTGTCCCACTGTGTTCTTATTAGCTTACTCTCAAGTGGATGCATTATGTTATTGTAACAGCAAAGAGCTATACTATAATGAAAGTGCGTTTGCAGGAAATGAAGACAAGCTTGGTTAAGCACTTTGCACTATTAAAATATTAGTTTTACATTTTACATTTACTTTTTTTCCCCTTTGTTAGTTTCCTTTGCTGTGAAGTATATAATGAAAGCACACTCGGTAAAAGCAGTCCTAGGGACTCTGTTCTCAGTCTCTATACATATAGCCATCAAAATAATTGCACTGTGATTAGATGTATGGTTAATATTTGTGGAAATAATGCTTTAAATGCAACATCTCAGCTTAAATACACGTGTTGCATAAATGTGACTGCAGGTGGACGTATTCTTGTCACGTCCATGTCCAAGCAGGATTGTCAAAACAAATAAAAAAATCGGTACTCAGACACTGATGGATTCTAAAAAAAAAAAGGCAATCAGATTACATTAGTCATTTGCAAAAGTGCCAATACCAGCAGTGCAGTCTTTAGCATTTCCAGTTTGCACACTTCACAAATGCACATAGGCAGGCCTGTCTCTTCGCTACCAGCTGAAGTAGTTGATGTTCACAACACTGAACAACACTTTATGTGGGAATTCTAGATTAAAGTCAGTAAAGCTCCAGTTTTAACAACACTGAAGTATTGAATAGTTCCCATAAATGTTAACTGAGCTGGTACACGGCTTTAACTGTTAGCTCTTTAACTGTTAGCAGTTACCCCATAGCCACATTAGCCATCTGTTATCATTAAGGTAGTGGCTAGCAGCTAGGGCTAATAATAAAATGGCAATGTTAATGTCGGTGCTAGGCACCAAATGTCTGTTCTGTCTGTCTGTTGATGGCAATTTAACGCTATCACACTGGTCATTTTTTTTCCCTTGGTTCTGACAGTGGTATTAAATAGCTTGTATTGTTCTGGGTATCTGTATTGAGTTTGAAATTCTACTAATATAACAACCTAATGTCTTAAGTTACATGTTTTTTAGGTGTATTTGGCTCATTTTTGCCTTAAGTATCCTTACGTAGTAGAAAAAGAAAAAGAAAAAAAATATAGTTTTTTTCTTAAATTATCTCACTAGGTTGAATTTCGTTACACTTTAACACTAACACATCCAACAGTGCAAGTCTGCAGTGCACAAGTTATGCAAGCATGTAAGCCGGATGGATAAATGATCACACGTGTAGTCCCTTTTCTATAAAGGACTCTTTGTAGATAAAGGGACTCAGCAAACTTAAACATAAATAGAAAATACTGTGTGTGTTGAGATAAGTGTTAGCCCTATCTCTATCCCTTATCCCCACTGATGTGGTGTTCTTATTCTCCTTATGCTGGATAACTAATTGATCACACAGAATTACATATGAATGGAACTCATTAACTGACTCGAAGATAAGAGAGCTGAAGCTTATTTGAAGGTTGATGTCAGCATAAAGCCCCATGCTTCTGTTGGTCTTCCTCTTCAAACAGATTAAAGCAAAAGCAACAGTTGTTTCAGTATCACAGCGTGCAGGCTCATAACTCTGCTGCAGTTTAAAGTCTGTCAATTCCTGCATCTGGGCTCCTGTCTGTGCTTGTTTGTGTGTAGCACAAGAGTGTTTGTGAGCGTGCATTTCTGTGTGTGTGTGTGTGTGTGTGTGTGTGTGTGTGTGTGTGTGTGCTAGTGTACCAACTGAAAACACCAAAGTTGTTAAATGCTGAAGTCAGTAAGAAGCCTCTTGAAGCATTAAGCCATAATGGGCTGCAGGGAGCATGAAACAGACCACAGCATGTTTGAAGTTAACACACACAGAGAGAGAGAGAGAGATGGACTGCTGACTGACTTGGCCTGCCCTGGTTGGTCTGCTTGGTTTTTCTTGTCCTGCCCCGCCCTCTTAACCAACTGTAAGAAAACGAAATAAATAAATATAACACACAAAAAAATGATAAATTATGACAAGGAAAACGGTTAAAGGAAAACAACCTCTTTTTAAAAAGTCCTTGTGTAATCACTGTTTATTCTCGAAAAGCCTGTTAGAAACATGCAAATGTGCCGGAGGAAAGCATCAACTACTTAATTTGACTCATTTTTTTTGGCAGACTGACCAACCTGCTGTTATTTTTGTTTTCACTTCCTATGACTAATGTCAGAAAATTACAACTATTTCCCACACCTTGTAAAAGGTAAGAAATTGAGGTGGTCTGAGAGACTGGCGGCTGGCTTTTAGAATGTGATGTACTATCTTGACAAGCATCATCTGCTTCCTCTCTGATCTACGTGAGTTTCACTGACAGCCACCACTTCCTCTTCTCTCATCTTGGGCTCCCATTGTCTTATGTTCACTGTCACTTATCAAATCCAAGAGAAGGACTTCACATGTAGAGCCCTCTATGTGAACGCACACACAGAAACAGCAGACACACAGATGACAGCACAGATAACAGGGGGTCTTTGCATCAGGCATGTGTGTGTCTGTGTGTGTGTGTGTGTGTGTGTGTGTGTGTGTGTGTGGAATCAGGGGCTTGTGTGTTGCTTCCCTCAGAGGGCTGCAGTGTGTCAGTGTATGATTCCTCTTTTGTCTTCAGAGGAATTGGTTGTGTCAAAAGGAGAATTATTCCCTCATCACAGCAAGCTCCTTCAGTGTCTCTAGTTGTGTGTATGTTTCTATGTGTGTGGAAGCGAGTGGGGGATAGTGGAGCAGGGAAAGGGGAAGGTTGGGTGCAGATGTGTGTGCACATGTGTACCCGGTGTCTCCACGAGCCTAGAAGTGAATCTTCGTGGGTGTGCCGTGAATGTGTGCACCGTGCACGGCTCCTAGAGTTTAAAAACTGCTTTCTTTTCATTTTCTGTCCTCATGTGCAAAACTGTGTTTGTGCATGACTGCAGACGTTTGTATTTAGCTTTTTCTTCAGTTACATTAATGTGCATGTGTACCATTGCCATGCTGCTGCGACTCATGTCCCCTCCAGCTGTGCTTTCTTTAGTTTAGGCGAGAATTTGAAGTGTCAAGGATCTTGCTACGGCTGTATGAGAGCGTTCTTTCTGTTACTCCAGCTGCTTCAAAGACAAACCAATGGCTACTGCCGTTTCAATTGAGGTCATGCAGTATGATTTTCTTTCTTGTTTTTGCAATGTGACACACCCTAGAAAACACACATATATTCCGTCTGCAGGTGTGAACCACAGGATATGCTGGGAGATCTTTGTACTTCAGCTAAGACGCTCCTCAGAGGGGAAATCCTATGCCTATACAGCATTACAGCAACAAATTTAGTAGATGCAAATGCATGTATGAAGTTGGAGTATTCATTTGACTGTTTGATTGTGATTACCAATTTATTTGTCTTGATGATACATGTATCTGTTTATTGGGTATTTGGAGCAGATTTCTTCAAAAATAGTGATTTCTAAAGAAAGAAAAATCTTCAGCTTGTATTTTATTTTATATTTTATTGATTGATTTGTTTTCCTGTTGCCTGAGTTTATAAATCTCACAGGCTGTGCATGAATCCCTGAAATAAATAATCAATGAAACCTATGAAAAAATGCCGATTAGAGATTACAACAGCCCAAGATGATGATCAAATTATTGTTTTTTCCTACAGACCATCCCACTCCCCAAGATGTTAGTTTTAAAGCAGAGAAAGAATGCACTTGTGACTATCAGCTAAGTGTTGAGCCATATGACTAGGAAATGCTTTGTATTCCACTGTTTGAAATGATTTGTGTGTGGCAGCTACATTTTCTCACTAATGCTTCTTGTGAAGCTTCGGCACACTCCTAAGCGCTTCCTTCACTTCAGATCCAGTTCTGTATACGCAGTATAATTAAAAGAATCCATGGAAACAGCTGTCAGACTTATATCTACAAACATATAAAAAAAAAGCTGAAATGGGCGTTTAAGAGAGATTGTGCCGGTGAATAAAAAGAGAAAATAAAAAGTTGTTAAAAAAAAAGAAAGAAAGAAAGAAAGAAGTGAATACCTAAAATTTGTCCAATGACATCTGGCATGCACAGTAGAAACTGAATTAATATTGCACACACAGGTATAGCAGCATATCCCACAACTGCACACCCCCTTTTTATTAGCGCACTGAGGAAAACATAGGCGACATCTTTGTGGAATGAAAATGGGCAGAAACATGACTGCAAGTTATTAAACCTTCAGCAAGTACACATGTTTCTGAATCACTGTGTGAGAGACGCAGGCTTCCCAGGTGGTTCTCGAGTCGTGAATATCCTCTTTGTCTTCGTTTTCTCATCCTCTCCCCCGAGGTGTAAACATCACTCTCTGTAATCCCTTCCACGGAGCGTGTTTCCGTACTTTGGATGCAGACACGTTGCCGCATTCTCTTCTGCTCTATCAAATCTCCAGCTCTGACCTTTTAAAAAAAATTTTAATTGGTCATTTGGAGGATTTTTTAGCTGCTATAGGCAAGTGCCTGCACACAATAGCTATTACTGCTTTTTTTGGGTGGGGAATTCATAATTTCCTGAAGATTTTCTCTCAGCGAGATAAACTGTTTCACACTATTTTCTATTACTCTAATTATTTCCTCCCGCTGCATACTTCCTCTTTCCCAAAGTCTTTTCTGGCTTTGAGCTTTTATCGCTCTCATTCTTTCCATATCTGCTCCTGCAGAGGAAGTTGTGAATTCATTTAATTTTCATTGCAAATTTACTGCATGTTTGCAGATGGGCTGCAAAAACATAGCTGGTTTGCTTCTGTTGCTCTTTTGTGATTTTCATGGCTCCATATGGCTCTATGGTTGGCTCTATAGAAAGTCAAGAGCTGCGTTTGAGTTGTCTGTCCTCCAAGCTTTAGTAGAGAGATACATAAACAATATGAGAAGAAGTACAACATGTATTTTCTTAAACATTTCATTTGAATCTTTTACAATATTTTAGAGAGAAACCCAACAATTAAACCAGTTGTGAAAAAAAATAACTTTTTAACATCTCAAAGAGAACCTGGCCTGTGCTTCGACTGGTTGATGAGAGGCGAGTGGAGAGAGAAGAGACGTGTATTTAGAAGCAACAAACAGTAAAAGGTGGACAGTGGGTTGGCCCAGTAATAACAGATTATTAACATGCAGCTTAGCTGGCAAAGGCAGATGGACACATAAGAAAAAATGACTAGAAAGGAGTTATGAAACTATGAGGGAGAGACAATAAGACATATCACATGCAATCCGGTCGTTAAGTGATGACGTGACGAATCCTACTTCCGGGTCTAAAGTAGTCTGCGTTTAATATGGCTTTTGTGTTGTTAACGTGTTTAATGTTTTGTATTTTCTTCTATTTAATCTCAAAAAGCTCCTAAAACAGTCAGTGATCACTTTTGACCTCCCTCGGCTTTTATTACCGCTAATCATTTATTTAAGCTCAGTTTTTAAATCCTTAGGATGTAACTACAGCCCAGCCCATGCAGCAGTATATGAATGACTAACCTGGTATTGTGGATGGATTATCTCAGTTGTTCTCCTGGCTGAAGTTTGGTCCTTTTACAGCATCCTGCCATGCGATTACATTTGTTCCTGACCACCGAGAACACTCACGTTAACTTTTATCGAGTGGAAAGAAAGTTAGCTTGTTTATATTATGCTAATATAGCTGTGTCGCTAGCGGTCACGTAGCACATCATTATATACCAGCTAGCCCAACTTCAGTAACCCTACAAACGTCACTGCTGTTTAGCTTTCTGTCTTCATTTATGTTGGAAGTGATAACAGAGCTGTACGTTTTAATTTGTTTTTCAAAACCCCGCAGTCAGGACATGCTATATTGTATTTAGATAGAAGCTAGCAAGCTAACTTCCTGCTAATTTCTAACTCCGTTAAATGTCATAAATTCCATTTTTATGGATGCCTGGATGTTAAACTCAATTGTTACACCTGGTAGAGCAGAACGCTGATCATTTTATTAAAGATGAAAGACTTTAGACAGTTTTTCAACTCTCAGTAATGCCATAGTGATCGTTTGATATATGGACCTGCAGCGGAGTTTAGGCCCAGACACGGCTAGTGACGTCCTTAACGACCGGATAATGGCATATAAATACATAAAGAGCAGAAAAGTAGAGTGTCTCATTTTGAGGTCCTGGTAGTCAAATATATAGAAGTGTAGCATTTATCAAAAGGTCAGTGATATAGGAACTGTCACACATAAGAGGCATGCTGGGAAGATTTCAGCTTGGAAGGATGTATAGATTTTTTACGAGTTATTTCAAATTTTTGTCAATAATGTTGTAGGAGGGACTGCCACTACCATGGGTTCTGCGACACAGATAAAGGTTATTTTCACCACTGTGCAGACACACACACACACAAATGTAAAAAAAAAAAAAGCAAAAAGAAACTGTGTGCTTGCCCTGCATACTGAACTTTAAAAAACTCAAGGAAATTTGTCTTCTTAGCTCAGTGCACAGCACAGCGTCAGCCGTGAAGTCTCACTGTGTGTGCCATCCGGCCCCAGCACGCGACTGCATAAAAGGGAGAAGCTGATTAGCAAAGTCGCAGAGGAGTGCCAATCACACCATAAGGTGCTGCTCCCCACACTACTGTGGCCCAGTGCTCTTCCTGCACCTTAACTAAAAGGCACACCTGCAGTGTAAAATACAGTCAGGTGGTTTTACTTGCACATAAGCAGATATTTTTTTTAAAGCGTGTGTAATTTTTTATTTATTTCCTTTTATTTCTTAAGCAATAGATAAATATATGGTACAATATAGGTTCCTCCTTTTTTTAAAGTAAAAGTGGAAAGTGCCGAGGGTGTCTGTCTGCCCGGCAGAGACTGGGAGCTGGTACTACAGAAGGGGAGAGCCTGATAACTAAAAGGCTCTGCTTCACATTCTACTTTTGGAAACTCGAACAACCACAAGTAAGCCTGAATTCAGAGAGCAAAGTGCTCTGTTGGGATAATATGGTACTAAGAGGTCTTTTTATATGATGGAGCTTGGCCATTAAGGGCTTTGTATGTAAGGAGGAGAATTTTAAAACCTTTTCAGACTGTTACTGGGAGCCACTGAGCAGAACTTAATATGGGAGAAAAATGATCTCTTTTTCTAATTTCTGTCAGTACTCCTGCAGTTGTGTTTTAGATCAGATGGAGGGCTTTTATAGGACTATTGGAACATCCTGATAATAAGGAACCACAGTAGGCTAGTTCAACTTGGAAGTAACAAATGCATAGGCTAGATTTTCAGCATGGCTCTGACAAAGTGTGCTCCTAATGAATAAAGGTCATGCGATGATTTTTTAAAATGAATTAAAGATCTGGCTATGGCTGATTAATGACTTCTTTATAAAAAAAAAGTATTAATGCCATTTCGATTCTTCCTGTAAATCTATTTTCCTACATGCACCATCTTCCTTTGCTCTTAGTTTGAACGTGTTTACAGTGGAAACTTTCAGTTTAGCAGTTTTAACAGACTTTCAAAAACTCCATGATCCCACAGCATGTTTGCTTCTCCATCTGGTACATTTTTGGGACCTCAACTTTCTAATTGCAATAAACTGTAAAGATCACTGGCCTTTCATGGCATTAGTTCTTGCAGCAAACAGGATACTCAAATACGTTCTTCTAAATGTGCACTTCAGTCTTTTGAAGATCTCTGTCATCCAGTTTCTGGTAAAGCAGTTTCTTCCATTTAGAAAAAAAAAAAAAAATCCGAGTCCACTCCAACTCTCATCTTCTGTCAGATTTAGTGCTTTCTAAGCACATTCTTCTCTATTTAAATAGTGAGATCTGATTTCATGTGACATCATTTGTCAAGCATTATTTGTGACCAAGAAAGGCCTGAGTAGTTCATGGTGGTTTGCTTATTTGGCTTGACCAGCCCTTGCGATTTAATTTTGGAGGTAGAGTGACTGTCTGAGGATGGAGGAGCAGGAAATGACCGGAGGATTACTAAAACCTTGTGAGAAGAGGGTCGCATAAAAAAAGCTCATAATTACAGGGGGAAAATATGCAATTACTGTCAGTTGTCATCCTGGTTGCTAGTATAAGATTAGTTTTTATTACCCAAAGCTTTACCTCTATGGCTCCCCCTCCCCCCCACACACACACATATCACCACCGCCACCACTTTTCTGACTCACTATTCACTTCTTCCTTAACATGCTCTTTTTTCCCCTTCCCGTCTGTCCACTCCCTTTACCAGCCAATTTTACTAACTCTCGTCAGTTTCTCAGTGTGTCTCCCTTTTCTTTGCCTGTTTATGAGCATCGTAACCTCCAAATAGACATGCCATATGAACCACCTAATTGCTAGTAGTGCTCCTGTATATCTGTCTGCCTAAAAATAAAAGAGTAGGGGAAAGCCAGTTTGGAACACGTGTAAGGAAATACTGATATGTTTTCATGCTATGTTATAGCTGCTTGGCTCTATACAACTTGGCAGCACATGACTGAACAAAATGCTGAAAAAGGGCTTCCTCTACGGTACCCTGTCAACACCCCCTTTTTACTCTTCTCTGCTTGTTTATTGAGGAGGGCAAACAGTGAACAAATGAACTTGCCAATGCCAATGACTTATTTAGCTTTCCCCAGCTTCTCTTCAGCTGTAACACCAAACATTATAGTTGGAATCACTCATTAGTGTTTCATTTGTCTTATTTCCTGTCCTTTGCAGTCTTCATCTCTTCTTCCCACCCTGCAGAGTATTCCTGCATAAATATTTTAAATCTTCCCAGTGAACTCTGTCAACCCTTAGTGCATGCCTGAATCACTGATTATAACATATAAAATGTAAATCCGAGTGTATTTCAATTTGTCCTATCAAAAACTACTCGTCTTGCATTACTTTGTTCTTTTTTTTTAATAAGCACTCATATTAGACAACACATTTTTCTAATTTGTGGCAATAGAAAGTTTTAAAATAGCTTTATTGACATGGCAGAAAGAAAATGCTTTACATATAAAATAACTGTACCATCAGTATAATTCAAGCTAAATCGGACATATTTCTAAATGATGGATGATGGAGCATGAGTACAAAGATAAAAAGTCAACAAAGTAAAGTAAAAAACATGTTAAAGAATGTATTAAAGACAGTTGTTTATGGTGTGTTGTCTTACCTTACGGCAGCATTCTGGACCACCTGAAGTTTGGAAAGGTTGTGTTGAAAGAAACAGGAACACAGCCAGTTTTTAAGCTGACTGGAATGTAATAAAGGCATGGCAGTAGGAGGCAAGGATAGACACAGTCTTTCATCTTACGCTGTTCTCCTCTGCAGCCTGTCTGAAACTCTCAGCTGACTGAAAATATGCAGAACGTGATACAGTGAGTTCGGTATCTTGCAGCAGTGTATTTCAGCTGAAATCCCTGACTCATCAGTGTCGTATTTGACACCTTAAGGGAAGCTCAACTGTCTTGCACCGTTTGTATCCAGTGACATTATTGGTGATTGTAACAGAAAGCTTTGTCAGAGATAGTCTAGCATCTCTGCTCTTCATTTTGTGCCTGAGTGTGCGTATTTAGTCCAGGATCTGGTTTAAACTAAAAGCCTTCTCTTTAAATCTTTCATGCTCCTGCTACCATCCTACTGAGATAAAAAGAGAAGCTGAGAGATGATTCAAAGGGTTTATAAATCATTACTTTTTCACACACGTTCAGTTTCATTATGTCATTCTTTATGTGTGCCTTTTTTGAATTTTAACTAAGAATCACGTCTTTTATAGCCACTTGATCTTATTATCTGTCTTGTTACAAAGAAAAGTTGCATGCTGTATCATTTTTTCATCTTATAAATGTGTGTTTGTCTTTGTATTTGTCAGCTTTGTGTGTCCTCTAAAAACAATGTTATGAACAGCAACACCATGTAGCTGTGATGCAGCAGTAGTGGCAGCGCTCTGTCATACAGTCTGTCCTTTGCGTGTCCCTATACCATGCACCCTACTTCCCCAGCAAACCCTAGCAGACTCAGTCCCAGCCCTGAGGCCCAGGGCATCACTCAGTCAAATTGAATCACAAATCCTTTTGGGCAGAAGAGGCTGTGGCTCAGGATGAATGGTTTTGGTTTGTCATGTGATGTCTGCTGATGAATGGCCAGGGCCTAGAGGACTGAAAGGGCTGAACCGAGGTAAGTGGGACTTGTGTAGGTCATTTCCCAGGCAGATTTTGGTCATCATATATTCTCCTTCTACATACTGAATTCTTTTGTTCTTCAAAACGAACTTCTATATATCTATAATTACTAGTTATTATAGTAATATATATTTAATAACGCAATTTTAGATTACTTTCCCGTTTAAAACGTAACAAAAGAAAAAGCAATGTTCCTGTTTTTTTACTTTTCTTTGCAATAAAAGAAACACAAAGAGAAGTTCTGGTGTTCCATATTGGGATGCTTTCTCAAGAGAGTTGTGCTTTTACTGGAATCAACTCTATTACTGTAAGAAGCCACTTTCTTCTTAAAGCTTCCATTCATTTTTAGGCTCCTAGTGTTTTCCGATATGACTTTAGAAATTAAATTTACCTTTTTTTCACCCCTCAGGCTCTCACTTCCTCTTGTCAGCTTTCCTCGCCTTCTTTTACTCTTTGCTCTCTTCACATCTCTCTTGGTTAGCTTGCCATGATTAAGCACAGCTGTCACACTTATCCAGAAGTCACTCTTTTTTGAATTTTTTACAAATGTGGTCTGCTATCTTTCTCATTCCCTGGCCCTGCTCACTTTGAATGATGTCTAAATGAATGAAAAATGAAAAAAAAAAGAATTAGTAAATGAATAAATTAAAAAACAGAAACAGAAAAATCAAAGGATACAAAATAACTAAATAACTGTGGGTGGAGCACTGCCTAACTCCTCTGCATTACTCTCTGAGGTAGTGATGTGTAGCCTCGGGTTACTGAGGCGGCTCAGACTATGGGAAACTGGAGTGTGACACTGAGCTGATAGAAACTTAAATTATTTGCCAATGTCTGTGTTTCACCTCAGCTAGCTGGGCAGGCAGTAAACTCACACACACTACCTTGATGCATACAATGTGCCCTTTGCCTTCAGTTTTCCTTTCTGTAAATTCAGGAACCACACTGTATAATTTAATCACTCCATGGCTGATGAATAATAATACAAAACACTCTGCTGACATTAAATGAGTGGTTATCATACTGCTAATTAGCAGCTTTAGACTATAGCAGTATAAATGAGGGATACTTCAGGGTCACCTGATCCAACCTTAACTATAATCTTTATCAAAAAATGGCAGTTTTAACTCTGATCTTAAAAGCAGAGAGGGTTTCTGTCTCCTGAATCCAAACTGGGAGCTGGTTCCAAAGGACAGGAGACTGAGAGCTGAAGGCTCTGCCTCCAATTCTACTTTAAGACACTCTAGGAGCCAAATTTAAGCCTGGAGTCTGAGAGCAACATGCTCTTTTAGATTAATATGCTACTGGGAGGTCTTTAAGATATGACAGAGTATGATTATAAAGACTATATGTGAAGAGAAGGAATTCTGGATTTACAGTAATAGGAAGCCAATTAAGACAAGCTAATATTGGAGACAAGGAGAAATATGATCTCTCGTTAAAGTCCCTGTCAGTACTGGCTGCACTGTTTTTTGATTAACTAAAGGCTTTTTAGAAAACAGTCTGATAAAAATGAATTACAGTAGTCTGTCCTAGAAGCAGGGAATGCATGAACTAATTTTTCACCATCACTCTGAGACAAAATGCTATTCAGTCCTACTTATTTGTGTAAAATTCATGTTGAAGGAAATATCCTGATCAATGATGACTCCAAAAGTCCTCAAAGTGCTACTGTAGGCCAAGGTAATCTGGTTAGACACCATGTTTTTTAACATTTTCAGGGCCAAATGCAGTAACCTTGCCTTTGTCTGAATTTAGAAGTAAGAAATTACAGGTCATCCAGGTTTTTCAGACATGCCTGTAGTTTAATGAATTTGTTATCTGGCTTCATAGATAAATGTAACTGGGTATCATTTATATAGAAATAAAAATGTATGCAGTGTTTTATAATAATATTACTTCAGGGAAATGCACATAATGTAAAAAGTATAGGTCCCAGCACAGAACTCTGTGGAACTCCGTTTCATGTGTGATGATAATTTCCCATTTACATGCACAAAGTCTCTCATTGCATCTGCTCTTTGACAGTGTGACAGTTAAAAGAGCACATAATATGTGCTCTTACATAAAACACAACAGGGTATTATCTGGAAAACAACTAAGATGAAGAACAAAAATGTGTGTATATTACAAAATAATACCCACAATAACTTTTTAGAAAGTAAAATCATCAGCCTTTTTCTCTTAAAGTTTGCATCTCTTCAATTCATGTAATTTGGAATTAGTTATTACTAATTTTTAAAACACCACAGAATGACAAATGGGGCCAAAATCTGTGTTTGTATAGATTATTAATCTACATTCAAACTAAACTGATTGTGTTTAAAAATGCTATATTTCATATTAACCTAAATGACTAAATGATATTTTTGTGCATACTCTGTTGAAAGTTGTCCTTCAGTGATGATAAACCTGCTGCTGCTTCTCTATGATCATCAAATCAATATTTTAATCAGTCTAAGCTGTGGCACCTGTAATTCTTAATAGCCTTTCCTATCATGCCACAACAGGAAAAACATTTGGATAATTATAACACCATTCAGTCATCACCAATCACAAGTCATTCCAGTATTAGGTTTTATAACTTGGTGTCTAAATTTGGGAGGTTTTTAGTGAGAACGGATCCTTGTCAAGATTTCCTGTTCAAATTTGCTGATGTAGCAAATGATGGATGGAAGAAAGCTTCTGCTCTTCTCTGACTGTTTACTCACAGATTAGATTCCAATCTCTTTCAATTAAGCTC
This sequence comes from Maylandia zebra, assembly GCF_041146795.1. Taxonomy (NCBI): domain Eukaryota; kingdom Metazoa; phylum Chordata; class Actinopteri; order Cichliformes; family Cichlidae; genus Maylandia; species Maylandia zebra. The sequence goes on from NC_135184.1 coordinate 20,030,863, forward strand.
CTTGGGAAACACACTCCTGGTCTCTCAGCATCCCCGTGAATTCTTGCCATCTGAACCCATCTGCCACCCAGTGAAACACATTCACAGCAGCAGGCTCAGATGGCTAACTGCCCCCTTAACTGCTGCAAAGTCTGTCCAAAGAGAAATTATCATTTCACTCTGCAGCACAGTTAATGAAACGCTTGAGGTCGGGAAAGAGGAAGTGGATGGAAGCGATTTGAGCTTGTGCACGTGTCTCTGTTTGTCCTTGTAGAGATCCGTTCAAGGTGTGGCTGTCTTTTTTTGTCTGCAAGATAGCGCTTCATGCTTGTTTAGCAAACAGAGCCTTTTGTTATTTTGGATTTCCAGTGAACCTCTATGCATTTCTGTGGTGTGTTTGTACTCTTGAACTGCATGTGTCTGTGTGGAACATTGTGGAGCAGATATGTGCTTTTATGAGCAGGTCTGTCCTTGTAGTTAAAGCCTTGTGTAGCCCTTGTAAAGGCATTTGTTGAGCAGTCCAGCAGTATTAGGCGATATAGACATCTGCCCTGGCAGTCAAGTGGTGACTACCCCTGTAGACAGCCACCTTAATAACGTTCTGTCAAGTTCGTGTTCCTTTTTCTGAAGTAAAAAGACCTTCTCTTTGGCTTTGACTTTCTCTTTTCTTTCCATCTTTTTCAACCAGTCCATGTCCTTTTTTTTCTTCCTTACCCAAGATTCTCAGTAGGGACCGCTGTCTGTGAGTTCTAACTTCCCTCCTCTTCTGTCTTCCCTCTTTCTAGCCCAGGGCCAGCTTTGATGTTCACTGTCTTTACTCTCTGAAGCGATGCTGCTTTGCTGCAATGGAAACACCCGCTCTCTCTCCCCTCTCTTCTGCTTTTCCTTTTTTGCACTATAGGTGAAAAGAAACCAGCCTTCCATTGTGACAACACTCTCCAGCCAGCTGTTAGATAACTGCTAACTAGGAATCAAGCTGCTGTTCCCCTATTGCCACCAGTTACTTCGCCCTCCTAGTAGAAGATTTTGTATAACTGCTAATTAAACGTTAGCGACACACAGATTCAGGACTTTTCTAACAACTATTGCAGTGTTTTTTTTATTTCTGGGTAATGAGCTCTTACAATTGCACTGTACAAATGATATATTGTTATGAAAATCAGGACATCTACATCAAAGGCTTACACGGACGCACATAACACCTGCTGTATAAATGCACAAAAGTGCACATGCATCAGATCAAAGTGGAGTCCTATGTTTTATGTATGGCTGCGAATTTCTGTAAGGATTTTTTTTCAGTTGCTGGATTATATGTGTACCTTTCTCTCTTCTAATTTAAGGGGGAAAAAATCCCCATAAAGATCAAATGGGGCATGAACTTACATGCCTACTTTGGCGTAGCTCAGCGGTAGCTGACAGATCTGAAGTTAATTAAAGCAGTTTTTGTCCATTGACTGATGCCAGTTCAGTGGGACCTGGGTTGTTAGATGGGCGTGGGCGGAGGGCACAAGCTGGGCCACACAACGACGGGCTTTGTTAGAAGTTGTGATGCAGGAAAAGGCTACAGATGTCAGGCAAGATCTGACTTCACTCAACACATTTATGTCCTGTGGACTTAAGAGCATTCACCTTCTCACAGCTGGATGGGAGGGACAGGTGGTGGCACTCTAATCCGAAAGAGGAATTACATTCCCCGTTAATAATATGGTGGGCGATAATTTGGAGTAAAGTACAGCTTATTATATTACCTCCTTAAACAGTCCTTCTTTCTCAGCCTACTCTGAAATGTTAATCAGTTTATCAATATAAAATGAATTACATTTTCCAACAGCAGCATTTAAGGTTTTAGTCTTGCTTGATGTGTATAAAGCATTTTTGTGCATTTAATAAGTTTTTTTCCATGTGTGTGCGTGATTTCATGAAGTTGCAATAAGCTGCAGGGCCATCCTGATAAGAAAGTCAATATATGCGGTTCATAATGTTGAACAATTCCATTAGATTAAAAAATGAAAGTAAAATGTAGTTTTAGTCACAGTCTTCTTATTATTTAACAAAACTGTATATAATATTTTGCCGATAGAAACCAATTATTATGCTTATAGAACAATATTGAAAGAGAAAATGGGTCCCAGAGTATTAATAGCTATGCGCACAGAACTTTAACAGTAATGTTGCCAAATACATGCTAACCCATGTCTGCTTTTCACTGGTGTCAAGACCTCTGATGCATCATGGCAGAAAATCATGAGCTATATAACAGAGAAGGATTTTAATTTCTTTTCTTTCCTCATTCTCTCCTTTCTTCCTGCCAGCATTTCCCTTTCTGTAATTTTTTTTTCTATCTCAGCCTTTTCTCCTCCTCCCTCTCTGGTTGGATGGCTAAACCACCCACCCTTTCAGCAAAAGCCTGTGGCCTGTCTGTCTCCCTGTGGCCTTCTTCCCAAATCTCTCTGCCGCCCTCCTCCTCTGCCTTCATCTCACTCCGGGAGGATAACCATCTACCCTTTCAGCACAATCCAGCTCCTTTTTAATGACTGTTTCCAGTGAAGGAGGACAGTGGACAAGCTTTGTCCCACTCACTGCGATGCATTGGAGCAGCTGAAGGAAAATGAAAATTCTATGACATTTTGAAAGAAAGCAACAATTTGATCTGTTGGTAAAATGTAATAAGATTCCTCTCTGTTTCTCCCTTAAAACATATGTGTTAGCTAATATGTGTGCTACTTGCAATTTTCCCATGAAGACTTACAGTACTACAAGTGTTTTGGACAGCACAGACTTCAACCTCTTCTTCTTACATTTCTTCTGCTATATTGTTTTTTTTTTCCAGGAGTTTATTTCCTAGTTTCTGCTAAAACTATACATGCCCATGTATTACAAGGCACCAACTGATTATCTGAATTGCTTACCCAACATAAGGTTGTTTGAAGGCAGAAGCCTCTCCCACCCTGGATGGGTCATCAGTCTATCACACAGCTAATGCTAAGAAACAAGAAACAAGCATCTGTGTAATGATAGTAGTAAAATCGTCACTTAACCGAGTAGTAAAATTTTTAAGAAAGACCAAAAAAAATGTAAAAATAAAATCCCACATTTTAAAAGCAATCTTTGGGGAAATCTGATGTCTTTAAAACTGATAAAGGAGCAACTTTACCATACCCTAAAGCACAAGCAAGACAGACCTTTAGGTATAGTTGGAAAGAAAACCAAGAAATCAAGGTAAACAACAGAAGCACATCTGAAAATATGACATCAACAGGCACAGAGGCTCGTGGAGGAACACAATGAAAGAGTGTATGACAGAGCAAGGGAGTCAAAAAAGAACCGAATGACAGGGGCAGGCAGTCAGAGGAATGCAACAAGCACAGAACTGCTGCACTCCCAAGTTCACGAGTGCAGCTTTGACAAGCATTTAGGTTTTCTTGTTTCATAGATGAAACCATGAAAAGCTCTCTTTCAGGCCTGGACTGAAACGGGGATTAGACAGGGGAGTGACAGATAGAAACATTCCTTTACACATCTTCTACATTTACCTGTCAGAGCAGTACAATGAAGCTGCTCCCATATGGGCGATATGCCAGAATTTTGAATTCTAGAGGCCTAATAGGCAGCATGTGGAAATCTTAACACCATACATGCTCTGTGGCTTTGTTAAGGTGCCTTAAATTCTTCTTTCAACACACTTCTGTGATGTTCATATATCTCCGGTTCTACGTTCTCATGCGCATATGTTTCCCATTTAAAAAATATATACATGTATATTCCAGACTTAGTTTTTAACATCAGAGTTGCAGATTAGTTTTAAATTCTCATGGATGTAATTTCCATTACAGCTATAGGTAGCAGTAATTTTCTGCAGTTCTTACTCATCACGAATGCTTGGATTTTTTTTTGATTTTTTTTTTAGCAGAACATAAATTCTCTAACTACACATAATCTGCCCACTGCCCCAGTAAGCAGTTAGGGAGCTAATGATTTTTTCACATCATTAAGCTTGTGCCAACACTTAGAGGGTCATTGTGTTACCAGTCAGCCTTGCCCTGTCTTGCTAACAAGTGCTACCCCCATGACAAAGTCAATAGTATTTGCAGATTTTGGCCATTAGCAGAAGAATGTTGCTCCTTTATTTCTTAGTTTGGCAGAGATCAAGTGTCCAAGCCTGAATCAGTTCTTAAGATTTAATTTATTATCAAGGTCTGGACACTGGTAAAACCTCGTCTTTATGTGCAAACGCTGCAGCTAGTGGTCAACATTCAACTTATTTTTATTGAATTTACTGAAATCGCTTAGAGCAATGTTTAATTTAAAGCTATAGAACAAAATCCATTGCGTTGTACTTGGTTACCTCATTTCAAGTACCTTGCTAAAATCTAAATGTAGTATTTGACTCACTGCTGACCACTCTTTCACAGGAAGGTTTAAATCTTAATCTAATTGAGTCTATGTTTGGGTTCTATAAAACAGGCTACTAGTAAACTAGACGGATCTTCAACATCTTTGTGTGCCACTAACATCCTGTAGATCCGATGAGTCAGTTTCCTAAAATCCCCTGTTTTTCCCAACAGGCACAAGCACAGCTGGAATGATTCTTCAGTCATTATGTGTAAATTATCAAGGCCCACGCTGCTTTGCAAAATGCAGGAGATGTGTGACATCACTGATGGTGGCCTACATAGAACAATGACTTGGTGGCCTGGTTCCTGATTGTGGAAAATGGAGTGACATGGTGGTTTGACAGATCGGCTTGTTTGGAGGCGAGGAGGAAAGTAGAAACCACAGGCTTAATAGCCTTGACATTCCCTAAACATCTTCATCTTTGCCTTGGCATTTGGTTGCTTTCCAGTGGTTTGTGTGCTGAATGTGAATCTTTCCCATCAGGCTTTGTTTGTGGTCTGCTTCCTGGCTCCTTTATTTGAAATTCTCTTATCGCTTCTTTCCTGCCATGTGACTTACATGTTTCTGTTTGTTTTCTTTTCAGTCGCTCTGTCTGGTCGTCAGTTAGCCGTGTCTATCCGTCTGTTGTCAAGACAATTTACTGACTCACAGTGACTGAGAGAGGCCTGAAGTGCTAGCCTGTCCTGACCTGACTTCAAAATAGACAGCTTGGCACGCACACCATGCACAGACAACATCGCCAAAACAGGGCTTTCCTTGTACAGCTTTGGTTCACATGTCAAACCCTCTTTCAGATCAGGCTTTTAATATGACTCACTGGTTAATAGATGTATGGGAACTTTATTGAAGCCCAGAGCCATCTGTATACTGTTTCTGAGTGTCAGTTAACAGGAGCACATCAGAATTTAAATCTCTTCTCCTATGAAAATGTCCACATGCTGTGAGTGTATGTGGAAGCGGCTTCACCACACAACCAATACCTTGCGCTCTTTAAACTAGTTAACGTGACATTTTTACCAAACGACAGATGATGATACCCTGATATCTTGATTTATATTGAATGTAGACAAATAACGCAAAAAGATATAGACAGAGATACAACTCCAAGCTAACGACTCTTAGACAATACATGAAACAAGCCAGTGTTTGAGTATCCAGGCAAGTATGGATCTGCTCTTTGGAAGCCCAGATTTGTTGGCCAGATTCCCAGCCAAAGGCAAAGGAAGGAAAGGGAAGAGTGTGTGAGGGAGTCATGGGGCAAGGAGAGAGGGAGAGAGAGATATGTGAGAACCAAAGGGAGGAACTGAGAGGCTTGTTTGTGCTTTGATCTGATGACTGAGGCAGAGAGTGTCAGTCATATTCTTTCCAAGCAGAGATCTATAATAAGATCACGGAATATTTAATGTCTCATTGATGAGTCATTACTGGGGATTAAAGAAGACCTGATTGAGGCTTTGACAACATTTTTTTATTAGGATTTAGAAAATGGTTCGGTGGGAGTCTCAGGGGGGTGTGCTTATAGGGATTAAGCTAATGACTGATGGTTTTTGTAGAGGTCTTTGTATCATAGTAGCGTAAAGAAATGAACTGCATTAAATAAAAAAATAACAATTTAAGAGTTTCATCATATGTTACATTCAGCAATCTGTGTTAGCTTTTCTTCTAGTGTCATTGCTGCAGTATTTCACAGGATCAAAAGGTAGAGTTGATGATTATGCATGGATGGATAAGGAAGGTAAACTTTATTGAGCCCAAAGGGAAAATTGTTCTCTTGCTTTAATCCATCCTAAGCATGTTCAGTATAAGCTGTAGAGGAGGAGACTGTACAAAGTTTGTACATTAGCTGACGGCGATGTCACTGCAATCTACTAATTGTAGGGTTGGTAGTTTGATGCCTGGCTGCTCCTTGGGCAAGATGCTGACTCTTGATGTGTTCGCCACAGTGTGAGCCTTAGACAACACTTAGCTGTTGAAAAAAGTGCTTGTGTGAATGTGATTGGAGTGCACAACTAGAGTCATTCTTCTGACAAAGATTTTGATGTGTAAATAGACTCAAAACAAAGGTTATATCAGGGTTTTTGGTTTTCTGTTTGTTTCCCAAACCTTTTGCTGGGGGGGATTTTTTCATTGTTATTATTAAAATCACTAATCACTATTAAAACTTCATAATAAATGATAAAAAAAAAATAATAAAAACATTTTAACCTTTTTAAACTTTTCTAGCTCTCACTTTCACACTCCGAAACTTCGTGTCTGACAAATACACATTGTTTCACCTTTCAACAATGACTAGCCGAATAGTACTATATTGTAAGAATGAAAGCTTGTGAATACTAAAGCTGCTTTTCGGGGTTTACCAGATGTCTGTAAAATTTCTAGCCTTTCAAAACAAAAGTTCCAATTAAAATGAACAATACACACCTGTTTCTCTCTCTTTATCTAGTAGTTGTATTGTGGACAACTTGTGCTTTGCTCCAAATACCGCCTCCAAAAAGCTATTTGTAGCTTCTAATGCCTCTTCATATGCTTCATGTGACATTTCAACTAGCAGCAGGTGCACTGGCTCATTTAAAATTTACTTCTAAGCTTAAAGTCAATATCTAACCATCAGCTCTTTTTTCTATTTTCAAGCACTCTTATTGTTTTCAGTGACTCTCTGTTTCCTAATAATCCCTGCTTTCTGTTTTACTTTTGTGCGCTCACCTTTCTTTATTTGCATACAAAATCTTAGCCGCATCATTTACCACCATTCATGTATCTGACTCAGTTCTGGCTGGATATGTTCTAGCTCGTGTTGCTTTGACAGGGCCCAACAACAAAAAGTCAGCCTCTATCTGTCAGCTTCTCTGCCTCTAAGCAGCAAAGGCCAGAGGGGAACTGGCTGCTTTGTTTGTTCTTTCACCATCAAGAGACAGTCCTGCCACAAACAGAAGGCTGCAAGTGTATAGTAGTTAAGCCATGAGCACTCTCTGGCACACATGCACAAATACCTGTGCTCAAGTATGTTCGTGCTCCCCTCTTTTTTGCCCATTTGTTTTGAAGGTCTTTGGACCTTCAAAACAAATGGGCCTCCTTTTCCCTGTTTTTCAGTTATTTTACCTGAAAAAACAGCATATTTACACATTCAAAGGTAATAGCTCTAAAAAATGTAGGTAAAGGAAAAAGGAAAAAACTTTTGTTCACAAAAGCGTACAAATGAAAATAGCTAATTAAAAGAAATATATACTTGGCATAAGTGTTATTTTGCATATGCAATAGTGCAATAATGCAGTGCAGTAGATAAAAAATTTTGATGCTTGAGTGGTGATTTGTGTTTTATGTTTGTGTAAAAGCTGGAAGAGAAAAACAAGTCTAGAAAACAGCACAAACTTTAGTTCTTGTAAAAATCTGTTTCTGTCTGTTTGTCCTGGATCTTATCACATGATCCTTCTTTCCAGACAAACAGATCATAGACTGGGTGTGTTAAGTCTCTGATGACGCTACTAGATTCAGATTTAAGTTCGGGAAGTATGTCCTGGTGATATGATGGGCAAGCTTTACTACGTGGTGCACGTCCTTGCATTCCATGCAGTCTTGGCTCTAGGTGACAACAGTGTTTATGGCACTTCAGTAGAAGTTGATAAAAACCCACTGAGGTAGATTGATCAAGCTCAACTTCCTGAGAAAGTTTGTTGATTTTATTGGATGTTTCAGTGCTTTGTCATCAAGCCTCCCAGAAACCTAATGTTCACATATTTAGCATCCTAATCCAACTGCAGTCATAATAGCTTTTATTTATATAAACAAATGAAATATTGCAGCTGTAAAGATCCAAAGATACTCACCCAAGTAAACCCTGAAATATGTGTGTCTGATTGTTGAACTGCTTGCTCCTTTCTGCCCAGAGGATCAAAGTAGGTGGATAATTGATTGAGAAGCTGTTTCATGGCCAGGGGAGAGATGCTCCCTTCTTTTGTCATGACAAATAAATTGAATGAAAGATCTGGAGTTGATACAAACCTATCGAACCCACATTTAGTAGCTGTTCACTGGAACTCTAAATATAACTAAGTGACCAAGACAGTCCGGTATGCTTTTAAAATGAAGGAATGCGCTGGCCAGCTCAGCAGCATCAAAAAGCATGGAAAACTGTGGAGAGGATAGCTTACGTGCATGATGGCAAAATTCTACTCTCAAGAACAGGAAGGCTTGATTAGAATCTGCTAGAAAGCATCAAAAAGAAATTCTTTGGACAGATGAAATCAACATGAACTTTTACCAGAATGGAAAGAGAACAACATGTACAAGGAAAGAATCAGCCCATGGTCCAAAACATACTGCGCTGTCTGTCAAACGTGGTGAAGGCAATATCATGGGTATGTATGGCTGCCAGCTGAACCAGGTCACTTGTGTTTATTGATGATGTGAATGCTGATAGAAGTAGCAGGATGAATTATCTGTGCAGAGGATAATGACTCGGGCATACTGCAAAACAAACCCAAGAGTTTATCAAGGCAAGGAAACAGGATGTTCTTCAATGGCCAAGTTAGTCACCTGATCTCCACAGAGTGGAGCATGATTATCAGTTACTGAACACAAAGCTTAAGGCAGACACACCTACAAAGAAGCAGCAGTTGAAAGTGACTTCAGGCAGTCAATATAGTATCTATATTTATGATTATGCTAGTTTGGCTGCTTTCTTTTGAGCATCAAGTGCAGCACATTTTTAAACCCACTGTAGATTTGCACTTCAATCACATCTTAACTATTTGACTTAAAATTCACAGTGGTGGTGTATAGAGGTAAATGAAAAAATAAAAAAGGATCATTATCGAAGAACTTATGGACCCAACTGTTGCTTTATTCATCCCAGAAAAAAAATAAAAATAAAGGTAAATCAGAAAAACATAATAAATAGGTAAAAAAGACAGAATGGTATAAAAAAACAAATATCTGAAGAATTTAGAAGCTAATCTGAAATATAAATAAATGCGATAAAGTAAAATAATTGTGCATTTAAATAAAAAAAGTTTATAATTACATAATATTATTTGATTAGTACAATATTTCAAAATGAAAAAAGCCAATGCAGAATTTAAAACTGTTAAGTGTGTGGATACCTGTGTTTAAAAACCCACATAGTCAAACATTTAGAACATTTCAGTCCAGCTCTGCAGTGCTGTGCGCATTTAAACACAGACACAGAAGCATCACTCCCGTTTTATCATCCGCATCATGTGACAAGATGTTCTGCGTGATTTGCGTCAACTGCAGACACTTGCTGTCAAAGACCTATGTTAGATCATCCCCCACACATACACACCCCAAAACAACACACAGTCCTTTATAGACGGAAATGAGGTCAGCTCCCTGTAGTGTAACTGCTGTTTTTTTTACTTTGGGATGGTCTGTGATATATTGTCTCTAAGATATCATGAGCACATTGAAATGATCCAGATAAAATTCCTGAGAATTACATCTTCATTTGATTTCTTCTACTTCTTGTCTCCCTTATTTTTTGTGCAAACACATTTAGTAACTAAGGAAACACACAGATGAGGTCAAGTTATGGCATGTCTGTAACAAGCAGTACTTGGACATTGTGTGTAGGCCGTCTCAGTGTAAGTTCAGTGTGTAAGTTTTTCTTCTTAACTTGAGTAAATTAGGTTGAAAAAATTGAGGGAATGGATGAAGAATGGAGATGATCTTGAGGAAGGCTGCTGAACAGCTAAAGCACCAATTATTGATAGCACATTGCCTGTACGTGCTAAGTGAATGTGACTGGTTGCTCCCCATCATTTAATGCTGCTGGCATTTACACTCTTAGGTTATTCACTGGCTCTGGGATTTGTGTTTTTCACTGTGAATGTGAGAGAGCAACAGAGAGAAAGACAGTGAAAGAAGGACCAGGACAAAGGGACTGCCATCAAGAGTGTTTCTCAGGGCTACATCAACTTAATTGCAAAACCTGTTATAATCCATCATGTTCCTTATAAATCACAGCTAAGAAAACTGAAGCAGGATGTGAATCTTGTAAAGTCTGTCCAAAACAGTGCAGATAAAGAAGGCATGCACTGTAGGGCTTAAAATTCATGTAATGCATTGGTGTTTGGAAAAAACAGAGGTTTGCTTAGTTTATCTCTCATTTTCACCCACTTTCATTTTCTACCACTGTACAACATTGTGCTGCTAGATTGCCAGAGAAGCAGTAATGTCCACACTAAACAGTATCTAGTTTGCTACCATTATACAATTAGCACTTTTTTGACAATAGGACATTATTATCTTTGTCATATTTTTGTCTTGTCCTCTTCTGTATCATTGCACTTCCTGTTCCTTTACCCCGCGTCCTTAGTTCACTTCATTTCTTTTCCACCCTTTGTTAGCACAGCTTAGCCAGAGCAATTTAACTTTAACCCCCACACTCCACGTGATTATAATGTTACGTTATCCATTGAGTCTTTTCTGTCGTCCGTAGCTATGATCAGAGGGTTAAACTTTTCACAGTCAGTTAAAATGACTCTCACTCAAGTCAAGTGAATCCAGGCCTGGGTTGACGGGAGAGAGCAGTAGGAAAAAACAGCATGGAACTTCCATAACCCTAACCTTAGTAGTAATGCTTTCTGTGTGTGGCTGCCACCTTGTCTGGCTCGAGGAAGCTATTTATATAGCTGCTGGTCTCACATTACCAGACTGGTGAATCTAGGGTCTAGGTGAAAGCCTGGGTCGTACTCTATGTGTTAAGTATAGGAGTATGGACAAAGATGGACAAGCAGACTTATTTGACTCACAACAAGTAGGCATGCAGAATGGTACCACCCTGTAATGACCATTTGTCAGGTTGGTATGTGAAATTTCATTGTGTACAGTTGGTGGGTCAGACATTATGTCAACCTCTAGTGCCAAATAGTCCTCTTGTACTTTATCTGTTTAACCTTAATCCACTGTTCAAGCGTGTTTGAGGGGGTGTGCACGCGCCCGTGCGATTCCTGGTGTTCCATGGATGTTTTTCCTCGGCACCGGCGACTTGTTGTCGACACACACACACACACTCGCACTACCGTCGGGATTATGCTGCTAATCTCTCCGATCCCACAGCGAGCGTGCACACCCATGCGCGCGTGCAGATGCGCTGACATTCTGCATTGTGGTCTGAAACGGTATCAGTTATGCAATGTCGGTCATTACTTGGAGCCGTCAGTTATGTCAGTGTGTCGCAGTCACGCTAGTTTGTCAAATGTGCTTTGGCAGAAAAGTAGGGAGATTTAACAACTGCTGCATGTAATGCATCCTGAATTCCGATGATGCATGCATACTTCTCCAAAGTATCAGTGCAGACAGTTTAAGCCTGAAAGAAATAAAGCCAACACTTTTAGGTTCACTGTAAATTCTGCTTTTAGCTCCAGAGCTTTAATCTTTGGATTGTTTAGTTTCGATACATTCACTGATCTGACTTCTCAACATGAATACATATTATGCTCAGACGCTGACTTTACTGCATTTTTGCAAAGTAAGAGCAGAAATGCAGCATTAGGGATTCTATGTCATTCCAGGTATTTTCTTCATCCATCCATCCATACATCCATCCATTCTCTGCATCTTAGTCTTCCCTTTTTTGGGGGGAAACTGTCTATGCAGAGAAGCCTGAACTACCTCAACTATGTTATTTTCTATGAAAAAAAGATGGGCCTTTTTTAGTACCAGGTGACATTATTTGAAATGGCTTATTCACAGTACAAATAAAATGTTCAAAAACAGGCTCAGCAGGCATCAATGAAAAAAAACTACCTTACATGATTATTTTTTCTACCAGTGTAAAGGACAAAGGAACCAAAGTTTGCATCTGGGGGCATGGCCTAAATCTTCCATGAACATCATGAATTGCCTGAATGTACCATCTGAAAACTGCATACAGTGTCTCAGTCAGCATAACAGCTGCAGCGGTTAGCACATTTTCAACTGGTGGGACAAATATAGCATCAAAACTTGTTGTGTCTGTTTATGTGAAATACACTGCCACAAATGGCTGTGGTGGTGTTTATTTGTATTTGTATTTTTTTTCTCATTAAGATGTTTTTAGTGGCTACGTGCATAAGGAAACAAAGCATCACTGAAAACTGCCTCAGTTATGGTGACCTATCTGAACAAGAACAAAAAATTTGACCTCTGCTCCCCGACTCCCAAACTAGTGGTGTTTTGAATTATTCTTAATTTCCTGTTGGCCTCTCTCTGTGTGTCTCATCATCTCTACAAGCCTTTGACCGTCAGTCTCTCACATGCTTTATCTCAGTGTGCACAACCTTATTCTGCCTTCCAAGACTAGTGTTTAATAGGACCCTTCCCCCCTGGTGAACAATGATAAGCTAATGGGCAGGGAATTGCTCACTATTTAACGGACGTGTCTGTCAAAAGAAAAGGGATTGCTGTGGAGTGAACACCTAGTTTATTTTTAAACAGATAAATTTGGTGGGTGGTGTATGCATGTGAGCCATTTTAAGCAGTGCCAGATTATTGGCTTGCTATGTTTGTACTGATTGGCCTTGCAGAAGGTGGTCAATTATTGCAGAGCACCTACTTTGTAAACTCGCATATGTTTGAAAATACCATTTGAGGGTTTTTTGTTGTTGTTGTTGTTGTTTCTGTTTTTAAGATCTTATAGATGTTTGGTTTAATTTTATCTCAATGCAATAAACAAAGAGTGGTTTTGTGGTAGTAAAACATGTTCTAAATCTAACAATAGGAAACAATCCATTCCAAGGATCGGGTTCCCGAGCACAAACAGAGCAATATGGTGTATGCGGTTAAGTGCCAAGAGGATTGCTGGAAATTAGACACTGGGGAAATCAAACAACCACTGGCTAAGTGGATAGCACCACACTGAACACTCTGCAGTCTATTTACACCTACCGTTCAGTGGCCAATCATTCAGTGATGAGGGTATGCACATCCTCAGCAAGAGGAACACAGAGCAGCATTGTTTTTATTTTGTTGGTTTTATTAAAGAGTTAATAAAATATGGCCCCGTCATTTTCCCTGTTCAGTATAAGTCTTACTTACTGTGTGAACACATGTATTTACTACCTAAATGCATTAATAAATGCAGCATCAGTGAGTGCGTAACAGAAAGTGGATGCTATGATTTCTTTTTTTTAAATAGCCATTTTAAGCATTAGCATTATTTCACCCTTTAGATGTTTTTCCCTCTACATGAGTGGGGCTTCCCACTTGAAAATGGCCCATCCTCCTCTGCTGATTACCTAGTATCCTCTAGCTGTGGGAGTGTGTGTGCATATGTGTGTAGCCTACATGTGAGTGTGTGTATGCGTATGTGTGTGAGTGCTTAAGCGACTTTAAAACGAGAAGAGCCACAACTTCCTGTCAAGTATATATTTCCTTTTGTACTTGGAGAGTGGCTTAGCGTTGCTGGCACCCAAACAAACACACACACTCACACACTCCAGTTTACTGAGTCAAATGGAAGAGAGTGCTTTGTTTGTATTATTAGCTGACTATTAGGTTAGTCAACTGGAAACATAATGCTCTGTTACAGGTGACCTTTCTCGCTGTACAGTAGATGTGTCTCCAGGGCTGTGAGACTTTGACTCGGTCGGTTCCCACTGCGAGTGTTGTGGTTGTTACAGTGAAAATCCTCACAATGTTGTTTACACCACAGCTGGTATCAAAAACAATACTCAAACCATTTGCTGTGATTAATCACGATTAACACTGAAGCTTTAAGCAAGTGAATATTTAAGTGTGAAAACTCAAAATTAATGTCTATATATGTCAATATCTAAAAGCGTCTATCTATACAGCTAGATCAAAAGATGCACTTCCAACATAGCTCAGTGAGACCGACTAGAGAGAGATGCACTGCAAGTTAGAACTGAGTGTTATGTGCTGACATTAAACTTCCTGCAGTTCCTCCTCAAGTCTACTTTTTTGTCTGTTTTTCATAACTAGAAGGACATGGGTTCATAGCGCATAAACAACTTTATGCTTTGTCATAATGAAATGCCTGACTCGCAGAGCCCTATAAAGCGCGCCTCCCACTTCTAGACAGCTTTAAAAGTAATTAAACAAATTTAGCTGTGTCACTTGTATTTAAAAAAGTACAATAAATATTTGAAATGAATTCCAAAATGACGTGTTAATTTAGACAGCACTAATTTATACATAAAAAATTGACCCTCTGAAGTGGCTTTAGCTGGAAGCTTCACACCTCCTGCTATATGTGTGTATGTGAGTGTTTTGTGCGTCAGCATCTATTTGTCCACTCTTTTTTTAGTGATGCAGTGGAAAAAAAGTCTGCAGTCTCTTAATACACATGTGCAATAAAGCTGTCCATTAGAAGGTGCTGGTAGATTGCATTCAATTTGATGCACAAAAGAACAGCATACCTTTCCTGTCTGCTGTCTGCCCTTCGGTTTTCTCCTTTCTCTTTGTTAAATTTCATTTCCTATTTCTCGCACAAATCGCAAAGACTTTATCCAGGTCCTCCTATCCTATGGTCCGTGGGTGTGAGTCACATCATTATCAGTGAGAGGGTGCTGAGAGACGGTCAATGTCACCTTCTCTGGTCTGCAGAGCTTGTTCTCCACTTTGGCGTTTGAGGGGGACAATTGCCTTTAATTGCTTCACTTCAGCGCTGGCCTGCATAAGGCACTTAAAAGACAGAGAACTTGGTTGCCACTTAATCAGTGAAATGCAAGGATTCTTGTTATACACACAAACCCACTCCACTGGCTGGAATACACAACTGAGGCTGTGGACAGGATGGGGGTCCTCAGTGGGCGACTGAAAATACAGCTACAGTAAATGAAGGTGAATCACTTGCTTGTAACTGTTGAGGCAGTGTGCACAGAAATCACTGGCTCTGATGTTGAAATAGATGGCAGAGTCCATCTCATTGATTTCCACGTTCTGCTTATAGAGTTGCCCTGAGCTCAGAGTCTTCTAGATGCATGCTAATGTCAGCTCGAGGGACATTAATCATTAATACAACACCAGTATGTGTTTATTGAATTTGCCTTTGTGCACACCATGTGAAGCTCAGCCATGTGAGCTGACATAATATGCATTTCAAGACGTGTCAGAACCAGCAAAGCTTTGTTTGTCAGACTAAAGCTTAGACAACATATTTAATTCATGTTAATACGAAATACTAAGACGTAGTTATTCATCGGCTTATATTAGACTTGTTATTGGATTCTAGTCTTTCACCGATGGATAGAGCGGATAAAAGATTTTAAAAAAGTGCACATAGTGTCATGCGCATATTATTTTCGTGAAATATATTGTTCTTGTGTTTTGTGTTAGACCTCAGTAGCACAGGCTTAGAAATCACTTAACCTCTGGTTGCTGCTAGTTGCAAAGAGGTTGCTGCACCACACAAACCTACTTGTGATTGCTTTGGTTGCTTGCAGATTGCAGTGGTCACACATAGTTTGCATGAACTAGCGAGTGTTTACTTTTCTGCAAACACTCGCTGTTTACCCTCTGAGCTGTAGTGAAATTTGAAAAATTTAGTAAACCAGGAACAGAGGATGTTCACCTTGAGATTAAATGCTGTGTGTTATAGATGCAACCAACTTATTTCAAATTGCACAACTTTAACGTTGAAGGCAGACCGTTTCAGTTTTCTGGTTTTCACAATTTCACTACCAGTTGGCGAGCAGTTAGCAAGCGATTGCAGACAAGTCCCGCTTCCATGCAAACTGCTGTCGACCATGGCAACCAAAGCAATCACAAGGAGCTTTTCCATACAGCACCTTGTCTTTATCACCAATGAAAAAAATAGCTTTATAACTATTTCACAAATTGTTTTAAGTTGTGTCTCAGTTTGGGTTGATTTTCAGGACTTGTTATTGGTTTTACACATTTTAAGGTTAAGACAAGTTATTAGCTTAGGCTGGTTTAGGTTTGGGTTAAGGTTATCTTTAGGCCAGTAGATATATTTAGTTCTAGTTCTGCACACTGAATGACTGTATGGGATCATGGATCATTATGGGGTCAGTTTAACCAAGCAAGCATTTCCTGATGCAGTGTTGCTATTATTATGCTGTTTCACTAAAATTTCTTTTGTAAAACACTGATTAAAAGAAATGTAAAAATGTACGTGGACGTGGATGTGTGGGGGTGTCAGATGGTTTGTTTTTTTTCAGCAAACACTAAGTAGTTTATCCTATTTTCATCAAACGTCACAAAAATTTCATTCGCCTTATGTCTGGATTGAAGGAATTTCCATCTTACATCATTTGTCCTGATTACAGCTGCAGCTTGACTGCAGCTTTAATTGCACTGACAGCCTCCTTGTTTACAGTAAATTCTCGTATATGGCATTTGACTGTGTGTGTGTATGAACGTCACAATGTCTGAAATAGTTTCCACCTACTTCCCTTTTTTTTTCAGAGTTGTGCATTTGTGTGTGCATGCACTTGTCTCCAAATGTAGGCACAGGAATGCGTGTCAGGAGTGCTCATTAAAACTCAATGCCGATTGCCGCTGTACGACTGCCACACAGTTCACCACGTCTTGCCAGGAAATCAAGGGGGCGAATACACGCAGCTCTACCTCCTTGACTGCCAGCAGACCATAAAAAAGGCCATAAAAACAGCCACTGTAGTTAATTTAGTCCTGTCATGTTCATAGCGACTGTAGAGTATTTTAAACAGCGGAAACACAAAAGCTTTTAATCTCAGTTTTGTCATTCAGTGCTGACTCATGGAATCTGCTAATGACATCTTTCTTTTTTTTCTTGACTGTTCTTTGTCACCCCCTTTTATCCCCTTTTGTTCTTTCCTCCACCACCTTCACTTTCTTCTTTTCTGCCTCCACCTGTCCTTTGATAGGCGAGCACCTGCGCATCTGTCCTCAGGGTTACACCTGCTGTACCAGTAACGTGGAGGACAAACTGGCCTCGCAGAGCCGCACCGAAGTGGAGAACGTAATCAAAGATGCCGGGCGCTCCTTACAGATCTCGCTTACCGGACAGTACAAAATCTTCGATGGTGAGCTTTTTGTATTTATGATGCAGAGTATATGTCTGTGTATTTTGTTTTTTTCATTTTAAACATTCACTGACGCAACAGACAAACTGACAAAAAGCGAAGGAGATCAATGATAGTTTATCTCAAAGTCTACAAAGTTTACAAAGATCTGCTGTCATGCTTCAAAAGGAGCAATTTGCAGTTAACTTTAATTAAAACTTTGTTTCCCTTTTGCTTTGATATCAGTAAAACAAAGCACAATTTAATGCAAAGAGTCAGAACCACAAAAAATGAACAAAGTCATTTAAACCTTTGGTGGCTCAGTGGTTTAAAATGCTTCATAGAAACTGACTGAGCCCAAACAAAGGATAAAGACAAACACATTTCACAGTGAGTTGATAGCGTTCTACACTATTTAATGTGTGAAAAATGTTACTTTTTGTACAGCATGCAAATGGTTCAATCAGTTGGAAATCATTAAGTAAAGTGTCATATCATGTTAACTGTTGAACACTCTTGTATACCCCATCAACAGACTAAAATTAAGATACACTACAGTGTAAAACAGCTGCGCCATCCTTCATTTCTTTATATTTTCTTTTCAAGGAGCCATACTTTCTTTTCGTTTTTTGAATAGCAGTTCTCCAGACTGTCTGAAGGCTTTTCAATGTTTTTCTTTTGGCATTCACTCATTTTCAGTCTAGCCTTTGTACATGATAATCATTATCGAAGTAATGGCTTTTTTGTTTGTTTCTTAAGCCACTTAACACTGACCTGTGAATCATTCAGGCATTCAAGGACTTTACTTGCACCCTGTCATAAAAACACATAATTTATTGCCATTTCTTTTGTATGTAATGTTTTTGCACCAACAGGGTGAATCCTAGAGCGCTGAAAAATGTATCTCAGCATTGTCCTTAAAAAAAAAATTGGGAAAAAATTAAAGACCTGACCTGAGAGATACCTGGTCCTTCAGTTGATCCAGTCCAGCCCAGACTTCAACATTATTGAGGCATTGTGGGATCATTTTCAGAGAGAAAAGAGTAAAAGCTGCCAATATACAAAGAAAAGATTTGAATGTCCTTCAAAAAGTCTGGAGAACTAGTCCTGAAGACTACTTAAAGACATTATAAGAACTTGTGCCCAAGAGAATTCAAACCGAGTTGGAGAACAAAGGTGATTAATCCAATATATTGACTTTCAAATGCATTAAATTCATACAGTCTCTGTATTTCCATTTATATTTGCACATTTCGATAACTCACTGCACCTAGAGGTTTGGAAAGTACTATATAAGATTATTATTATAGTCTCAATCACTAAATCTGCTCTACACCTTGAAAAATGATACAATAAGATCATAATAATATAAAATGTATGAGATTTTAAGTACAATGTTATAAGTCTGAGGGATGGGAAGAGAGAGAGATTAAATGAGTGCATTGGTACACCAAGGCAATTATTTGTGTGTAATGACTTGCTCCAGTTAATAGAAGGGTGTCTCTGTGCTCCACTTCTTCCCCTTGGCCAGACTGTGACAATGGATCTGTCAGCCGAGGCTCTGAGCTTGGCTAGTTAGCCTGACCTTTTCAGATCACAGTGATTAGTGGCTGAGAGACTTTTGTTTACTCTTTTTCTATTGCTCTGTGTCCTTCGTTCTCATGGACCCTCCTTTTCGCTCACGGCGCCGTTGCTGTGAGCCACCCCGCTCCGAAGCAAAAGTACACAAGCACACAGAAAGCAATCCAAGACCTACAAAATTCTCTCCATTTTAGCTCGTCATCCTACAGTTCTTGAACTTTCCCATTCTTTGGGGAGACACTTCATTTAGCACAGCAGAGCCAGTAAACAACACAGTCCACAGACGCACACATTTAAGCAGCACTCAGCTACAGTCTCTAAACATTGTAATGATTTGCATCCAAAAAATTCTAAGATAAACACACACAGACGCACACATCCCGAACATGGTTGGTTGTGTTCTGTCACAATGAGGTCATTTTTGGAGCTTGTTTTGTGTTTGTGTATGCTTGCCAGACATGCTGTTATAAATGTTTGATAGCTGCTGTTGCTTGAGACAGTAAATTAATTAGACTGCTCTGTTTTGTTGATCACAAATGTAAAAACATTTGTACAGCCTCTGTTCCCCACCCACCGGACTCCTTTCAGTTTTGTTTTTCTCTGCCTGTTTTTCGTGTTCCCTTATCTTACCCCAGTGAGCATCATATGGCGATGCAGAGCTGACAGAGGGAGAAGTATATGTGTGTTGGGACCTCGAGGCCTGAAAACCATCTGCTAAAGGCCGTCTTCTCAAAGAGAGCTGAACGATAGACTGGGGTTAATTGGACCATAATGTGTCACACTTGCAACCACATGACCAGCAGTTTGGCAGGATAAAACAATTTTTTCCTAAAGACATCCTGTTGTTAGCCTTTGCTGTTGTGAAGTGGAAAATAAGACACGTTACTTCTATGTCAGACTACGGTTAAACCGCTACTGTTACATTTTCTTTTGCATTTGAGTGTTTTAAAAGTGGGGTGTCTGGATCAAGAGTCCTAAACATGAATTATTTTTGCAAAGTTAAGGGAGATATGGTCAAACAGATGAGGAGAAGTAGATTTTAGCCATATTGAGAGGAGCATTATTTGTTCAGTGACTTGACACGGTACCATGCTTCCAGTCTCTCCACATCTGGCTCTGTTTAGCAGGGTGTGGGCTAGCTTGCACCATGTGGCTAAATGTAGGGTGTTACTCTTCCAGCCCAGAGAAGTTAGGCCTTTTTAGATTCAGGAACTCTGGAAGAAGCACCAACCAAGCCGCAGATTAGAGGACTGCCATATTCACATCAGCTGACTCTGGGTTTGAGAGACTGTACACTGCATATATGCAACTATATGTTTAGATGTGTATGTTTGCAGGTTTGTGATTTATTCTGTGTCACTATGATTGGCTGTAAGGGATTTTTTTATGTAGCATTAAATGAGTAACCAGTGTTGGGAGAAATAAAAAATTAAAGTCAAACAAATACTTGTCAGTGAGAATAGAAATGAGGGCAGAAATGAAGCAACTTGAGGGATAAAAGAGAGAGAAGGAATGCAAAGGCAGAGTGTGTGTGTTGGGGGGGGGGGGGGGGGGACCAGAAAGAGACAGCAAGATGGGATTACATATGAAAGTGAGAGGGAGAAGGTCAAGAAGAACAAAGAGAGTGATGGCACCAAAGGGAGCTGTGTGTTAGATGGCAGCCAGGTGTGTTTAACAGATGGAAACCTTAAACCTGGCAGGCACTGTTTGGCCTAATAGTGTCATCAGTGACATCTGGATAATTGTGTGCACACACTGTGCATGTGTGTGTGTGTTGTGTTATTGGCTGTATATCTCAAACATACAGCTTAATGCAGGAGTGTACTTTTACTGTATACGAAACTTGTTGGTACAGTGTGAGACACACCCTGCCCCTACAACATTCTCTATACAATTACAAAACCCCTGTCATGATCCTGCTGCTTTGCAGACTAGAGCTACTCTAAGACTTGGCTTGTCTGGACCGTGACCTAAGGAGTGTTTCTTTTTTCTTTCTTGCCAAAACTAATAGAACTCCCATAGATCCTTCTATTTAATTTTCATGGTCATCTGATGAATTGTTATCTTATACCACTGTCATATGAGTTGATAGCTTAAGCATGTCTTTAAAGTAGTAAAGGGTGTATTTTCAAACCCATGAATGTGGATAAACTGGCCACGTGTATGAGGTATATAAAAGGTGTAGAATAAAGCAGAATAAAGAATGTCGGGTTAAATGTGGTTTATAATCTCAAACACTTTGAGTGGTCAGTATGACTAAGAAAGTTCTATATAAACCCAAGTATGTGACAAACTAGGGTGCTTTTGGACCACAACCTCATTTACTTTCTTTTACTAGCTCAGGAGGTAGCAGGTCATTTACAAATCAGAAGGCTGGTGGTTTGATTCTTAGCTATTCCAGTCTGCATGCCAAATATTCCTGGGCAAGATAGATAAATGCAAGATGCTAACCTCAAGTTGCTCTCTGATGCATCCATTGGAATATGAATGTGTGTGAATGTTAGATAGAAAGGTTCAGCATAGAAAAAAGTGCTTGTGTGAATGAGTAGTAAAAAAAGGCAAGGTCTATGCAGTGCTTTGAGTGCTCAGGTAGAGTAGAAAGGTCAGACAGGCCTAGAGACCTGCTGGTGATCCCCTGGCAACGTAGGAAAAAATGTGCGTTCCACATCCAGTTGGAGAATATAAGATACAAACATGTCTGCAAAAACTCGTCATTTATTCTCTGAGCTGTGGGGAAACTTGAAAAAGTGCGACACAAAATCAAAATTGAGAACATTTGCCTTCCCATGCAAACTAGTAACAACCGGGGTAACCTGTTAGCAATGTCAAGGGGATTTTCGATGCAGCACCACATACCTCTTTGAGATCAGTTTCACATTAGCTACTACCAGCAACCTCCAGGAACCACTCACAACCTGTCAGGGACCAGTGGTTCTCCAAAGCATGTTCATTCATCTGATCACAAAATCCCTGAATTGTACACTTAAGTTGCAATGTTTTTTTATTTAGTCAGTTCACTTGCACCTTGTACTAAACCACAAAACCTTCTAATTTCCTGCTTTTAGGGTCACCTCTGATGATGTCATGAGAGACAAGGACATCTACTCCCATTGTGGTCCATAATCGGTTCATTTTATCTGCATGCAAATCATGTCAGTGGAGACCTGGAGTAGGCTGGCCTAATTATGCCAAACACATTACTCACCAGGAGCGATGACGCCTAGGAATGATAAAATTTAAAAAAAAAAGGGACAAAAGTGAGAAAGGGAGAGAGGAATGTGCGAGGAAGGATGGTCTTGAGGAATGCAGTGGAAAGTAAATTAAGGGAATAAAAGAGAACAAAATGATAATGAGGATAAGCAATGGTATGGACTTTTGGTGGAAACAACCAAGGGAGAGAGAGAAAAAAAAAAGTCTGAAAAAGAGAACCAGCTGGATAAGGAAGAAACAGCTTTGGGTAAATGGTGCATAATGCCAGCCAGGGAAAATAGGAGGGGAGACAGAGAGAAAGTGGAGTAAAGGCTTTTGCAGAGGGCCTGCTGATAAACGACGTGCATTATGTGATGTGTCGGCTTGTTTAATATAAGAGGCTTTTTAACGGCATCTAAATTCTGACTAAGGGGCTCGCAGTGTTCCTGGAGCACAATGTGTGTGATAAGTGTTGTTATTGATGGAGAGCCAGTCTGATTCATAAACAGTCTAATGGCTCCCAGACTATCATTTGTGCATTCACTGCGCCCAAGACAGCAGTTGTTTGTTTATACATGTTTTATTTATTTATTTATTTATTATTATTGGTAGTAGTATACGTAGGAGAAGGGAAGTAAAAGCACCAGAGTGCATCACTCAGGTGTGTCTTGCTGGTTATTTGGATATTTTTTAGCTAGCAGTCTATCACAGAGCCATATATCTGTTTTTCATTTAGATTCATTTAGTGGAAATTAGGCTATCGGCCAAGGGAAACACATTTTTAGTCTTTTTTCCTCTATAATTTGAAAATAATGTTATCATTTAGAAACACTGTCAGTTGGAGGTCAGGATAGAAGAAAAACCTGGAGCAACTGTATCATTGCACCAGTGTTTAATACCCCAGGAAACTATCTGAATGCTCAGCCATCAACCAACAAAAATTAAAAGCATGACCAATCAATTTATATTTTAATGTAGAGGGCATCAGCAGTAGAAACAGACACAAATATTCCAGTATTAAAATATGTGTTCAGCGATAGCAGATGTACTGAATGTCCTCTGCTTTCTCATTTTATTTTTTTTATTCTATCTCTGCCACCTGATTTCCTCCCTCCTTCTCTCTTGGCATATGCTTCATGGTTTGCTCCCCGTCTCTCTCTTCTCTGCCAAAGAACCATCAGCTAATGTGATTTTTCAGCACTTGTCAAACGGACAAACAGAATCAAGGCTGTCAAATAAGAGCGAAATATACAATTGCTGCCTTGGCAGCACCGTTTTCTTCTTTTATTACCTTTTCATTCCTTCACTGATCTGTCCGATCGGCCCCTGTCAGTACGTGGTGCTCTGCCAAAACACAGCTCATCCTTCACATCCTTGTGTTTGCTATTTACGACCATACACTAGCTATATGGGGGTGAGTGGATGAGCTGCTGTAAGTACAGTATGCACAAATTAAAGTAGATGAGAATTGGAATTCACTTCTACTTTAATTATTTTGCCATTTTGTTTCGATTATAATGTTATTCTGTTGTAAACAATTCTGGGATTGGAAGTATTTGCAGTGTTCAAGCGTGGTCACAAGGGCTTTGAAACATTTTCTGCACATGCCAGGAACTGTTACCTTCCAATTAGAGGAAACAAACGCTTAAGTTTTACTGGAGACTAGAGAGAGAGGAGGTGATAATAGGCACACTGCAAAAGAATTTGCACTTTTAAAATGAGCCTAATCATGAACCTATTTGTAATTTTGCTTTTGTTTGTTTTTATTTTGCTTTTTTCATTCAGTGATATGGTTTCCATGAGATCCAATTTTATTAGACTGTGGTAAATGTTCCCAGGCCCATTAAGCCCATCGTATGAGTGACATAATACTCAGTCAGTTAATACCCTGATGTGAGAAAACCATTTGAGATCAGTCCAAGCTCTAAGAAAGAGTGATTGGCAGCTGGGGTAACATCACTGGTACCTTTCTCTGAATCTTCTGTCAGTGACACAACTTGAGTAGTAGGGAGAGGATTAAAGCCAGACAGACGGTCACGTGAAGAGGGCACATGGAAGGTGAGGCTGTTTGTCTGGTTTAAAGGACTGTATTAAAGCATGAAAGAATACAGGGGGCTGTAGAATAACTGAGCGCAGACATACAAGGTGTTAAAGCGCGTGTGTGTGCGTGCGTGTATGTAATTTAAGGAGGTTACAAAGCATCCAAATAAGAGAAAGTAGGAATAGACTTAAAATAAGCTTCTGACATGTCAAGGTGGCCTAGATGTGAAGCTCAGAGTGATTACAAATGAAATCATTAACTTCCCACTCAGCGCAGGAAGAAAGTCATTAAGACACACATGCTTCGCTTAGCTCACGCGTGCGTGTTAGACAGTTAGAGAGATGAAAGAATGAAAGCAAGAATGTGACGGGTGTAGAGTGTCGCTTTGGTGATGTTAGCGATTTTCTTGATCTGCTGTCACATTAAAGAAAGTTATAGCTGTTAATTATGAAGAAATGCATTAAGTGTGCTTGGTGTTTGCAGCAGACACAATATTATCATGACATCAAATCGCGAAACGCCACAATCAGTAGTAAGTGTGAGCTTCATATTTGAGGTTTTTGAGCTGTAATATGGTTGTTGTTAAACTTGATGTGCACCACGTGGTGTATTTGTGGCTAGAGCCACTCTGTTGGCCATGAAGTGTTATGTATTGCTCATAGTTATGTACACAGACGGTTTCCTGAGGCTGAGAAACTCCTTTTCGTGTATGTATTGACCTGTCAATCAAATTAGAGTTTGAGTTTATATACCAGGTTGGCTTTTTAGGTTCCCAGCAGATAAATGTTTATTTCTTGCCCGATAAATGTGTAAGTCTTGACAGCAACAGTTATTTTTTAAATAGATTAGGATATTTCTTCTGACTGGCTGCCTCTTGCAAATAGGGCTGCTGTGTTCTCACAGACAGAGCCGTGTGCCTGAGAAGACTGCATTAACGATATCATACACATCGTACGCCAAACACTGTCAGAAACTTGGTGTTTAAAGCGGTCTGAAGGCTGAGCTTCTGGCTTATAGGGATTACTTGTAAATTTGCTGACCTCATTATTTGAATCTTTCTCCATTTTTAACATGAGCATTCGCCATATATGTATAGCTTTACTGTAAACACATGTAATAGCGTGCAGCTGTTTCTGCTGTTATTCGTCCCGTCTGTCCCCTCCACACCCGGTGTGCTGGGATATAGGCAATTAAGCATCCTTTCCCATCAATCTTTCCCCCAGAGAGCAGACACCGGGGGAGAAAGTGTAGAGGTTAAGCTTTGAGGGATGGCGGAGGATTGTGGGTGAGCGTAAAAGAAAGGGCGTATATAGAGAGGGAAGTCATATGACTCCCTATGTCATGGAGATGCAAACCGATGAAGAATGAGAAAGGTCATTTTCACACACAATAGCCCAAGCGAGCGAGCGTGCACACACACATGCACAGAGGGTTTGTGTCATACTAATGATGGCTATTACTCACTTGAGTTAAAGGGCAGAGGAGAACTGTACAACACTGTACCATTTACCGAGATCTGCCCTCCACATGTGAGCACTTAAAACATGCCCCAAGCAAAAAACTGTAAACAGAAATGCAGATTGTGCATTGAATGGCGAAAACAACTTCTCCTCAGCAGCTGAACAACATCCTTTGCTATTCTGCTGAAAGCCATTTCATTTAGCCAGACTTATTTACAGTGTGGCTGACAGTACACAGCAGGAATAATTTCTAATAGAGATTAAAAGTAAATCTGCACCTGTCAGAGCAGCTTCCCTTCTGTCTGTCTGACTGCTGCTGTGTAC
Organism: Maylandia zebra; assembly: GCF_041146795.1. Lineage (NCBI taxonomy): Eukaryota > Metazoa > Chordata > Actinopteri > Cichliformes > Cichlidae > Maylandia > Maylandia zebra. The sequence continues at coordinate 20,056,800 of NC_135184.1, forward strand.
TCTGGATTGTGTGTGTGTGTGTGTGTGTGTGTGTGTGTGTGTGTGTGTGTGTGTGTGTGTGTGTGTGTGTGTGTTCGTGCGGGGGCTGTGATCCTTCACTGTGTACATATGAATGCGCTGTCACTTGGAAGTTGCTTTCTCTGTGTGCTGATTCGATTTATATATATAAGAATGTGAGTTCTCCTATCATGCATGTAGCTCTGCTGGTATGTGGAGTCTGGTCCAGTGCTGTGTTTGCAGATAGTTTGAGTGACAGGAGGCTGGGGAACTGGGGAGCGATGTGTCATGCAGCTGCTGTGTAATAAATACTGGATATACAGCTGCTACATTTCAGAAGCATTTATCTCGCCAAGCATTACAATATAAGAAGTGATTTGCATCACAAAGATGGCATTCGATGTGTTGACATTTTCTCTGTGCTATGAAGTCTGTAGTTATAATTAGAAGCTCGCTAGCAATGTCTTCTGTAACTTGCTGAAGCAGTTTGCACCAACCTTTTCAGCCTTTAATCATCACAGTGTTTTACTCAACCCCCCATTTATCTAAAGTATTATATATTACAAAGTTTAACCTGGCCTACCATTGTTGTCATCAGGGAGTAAGCCCTCAAATTAGATAATTACTTGACTTGCTTGCTTTCTGCCAGTTTTAAGAAATCATCATCAGGGTTTGAGCATGAAGCATACTATAAATAATCTGACCTGCCATTATTCTGGGTTTGAAGCAAGGGGCAACTTCTGGAGCTTAAAAAAGAGGCCAAGGCAGATGTGGCGAAAACTGTAGTGCCTCTGGGACTAGCTGATGAGTTAGCATTAGATCCTTACATCCACGTAAGGTAATTTCTGGCTTGGAAAAAAAATGGCAGAGACTAAAAACACTAATGTTGAAGCTTCAAAACGTGCAGTCCAAAACCACATTTTACACTGTCTTTCATTTCCAGGAGGCAATTAAATGTGGCAGAGAACAAGAATGTGATAATGGTCTCTATTGCGTCAGGGAATGGCGTTTTAGAAACCAAAACAAAGTAGAAAATCAGCTTGATTTAAACAGAAAAATATCCCGGCACGTTCCCAAGATTAAACCACCACCCAAAATAGGAAAATCAAAACTGGAAAAGTATAAGCCTCAGAGTGTTTGCGAGAAGAATGAAAGACAAAAAAAGGGTTTAAAAATGAGCAAATCTCTCACACTTTTATTTCTTTTACCAGAAAGCAGCAAAGACCAGCAGCTATGGAGCAAAGTCAGCTAGGGTTTATTAATGACTGGGAAGGCAGAACAGAGATACAGTATCCAACAAGGCCAGAGCTTGGATAATGCTACACAGATGGGTCAGGATGGACTTAGCATATTAACATGTTATGTAACACCAAGTGCTGTGATTGTCTTACTGTGCCCCGATTGGCTCTGCTCATGTGGGTGTTATAGCTTTGCTACCGTATCACTCGGAACGGTTTTTCCTACAAGGCAGGGTGTGTTTGTATTTTCTTTAAATATGCAAGACAGTGTGGGAGATGGATGTTTGTGAGTGCTGTGATGTTGCTTTTTTTGTTTTGTTTTTTAAATAACTGCATCAGGGGACTAAGCTAACCCCAGGAAAGGGGTCCCATGTGGGGGCTGCAGCATCCCCCTTTTTTGCAGTGCCTCTCGACTGTGGGTGGTTGTTGCCAAAGATAAGACACCTATAATGCAAAATAAATACTGCTGCAGACTACAGTCTCCATCTCCCTAGCACACAGACACTTACCATATCCACAAGGATGTACACACACTCAAATTCACTAAGGTGCCAACCCTATTTGTAACTAAAGTCAACAAAGAAATGCAAATGTTGGCTGGAATGGATGGATGGTTAAGGCACACTGTTGTCGTGTTGAACTTTCTGTTGTCATAATCTTGCAGAAACAGGGCTGAATTTCTGAGTTCATACATAAAATGGATGTAAACTTGTTTATGCCACTGGCCACAGAAAATGTGGGATTTATGAAAGCAAACTGAAAATGTGCACACCTCTCAACACAAGCCCAAGGATAGCAATGAGCTACCCGTTACACCTGTCTCATCTGATACTCTTGTTTACTCCTGTATATTGCTATCTAAAAGCTTTACGTTAAATCAATCTTAAGCTTAACATTATGTACGTCTATACTACTACGAGTTTTTGCAATGTTTTAGTCTGTAATTATTGGTGAAGCTGTATTAGATTGTATTGTGAAACAATACAACATTAATGTTGGATATGAATTTGTATGATTTTCTCCAAGTGTGACATCCTGCCTAGTTGACTCTTTCTGTTTATCTGCTTGTGCGCTTGAATGTGTGCATGTGCCCATTAACCATATCTGTAAATCCTCACTTGGAGCAGTATATAACCAAACCCCCAAGCACTGTCAGTTCCCTGACATGCCCTAGAGAGGCATTCTCGCATACTTTAACTTAAGGTTCATTGACAGTGTGAGGCTGTTGGCATGCAGCACAAAGCATTTAAAAAATAAGTGGAATTTTGTGTTGGAATAAGTGACTTTTTTTGCAAAAGAGTACTGTATTGACGCATCTTGTATTGATGGCTCTGACTTATTTTGAAACGGTGACATTAAGGTCTACATGGAGCAGCACATTGCAAAGTAATAAAACACGAGAATACAAATATTTCACATTATAACAGCTGTTTAAATTTTTGTTGTTTTCAGGTCACTTTCTAGATTTGCTGAACCGCTCTGAATTGAACCTACAAGAGACTTTCACTTCAACTTGGGGCTCTCTATACAACAAGAATTCGGATGTTTTCTCCGAGTTATACACAGAATTGAAGAAGTACTACCGAGGAGCCAACATCAACCTGGAAGAAACACTTAATGACTTCTGGATCAGGCTCCTGGAGAAGCTCTTTTTCCAGGCAAACGGGCAATATGTCATAGGTACATTTAGTTCACTTGTTGGACGCACATAACAGCTAAAAGCTTTTCGCTGGCTCTCTGCTACAGTAAAAAAACAAAAAAATAACTTATTTTATTTGGCTTGGGATTATTTCATGTTCTGTTAACCATATTGGAAACTGGTCGATGCATGGTTTATTACAGTAATACCATGAACCTGGCACACTGCAGCAGCTAGCAGCTCTAGTTTCTTGAGAATTTGCTTTCAACTGTGATTACCCACATCTTTTGTTCACCTGATGACCTGCTTGCTGTCAGAGCTGTTGAATCAAGAAATCACTTAAGTACAACGTGTCTAACAAAGTGAAGCAGGCTAAAATATATCAAAAGCAACACATGTAACACATCAGGTCTAAAGAAACTGCTAAAAGGTCCGATGCATGTGTAAGATTTTTTTTGAGTAAAAAATAAAATAAATGATTTATTATTTACTTTTAAATAATTTTAGCTTCAGCCTTCAGGGGTTAACCCAAAACCTTGAGAAGTGGTGAGATTTTCTACTTGAAGATTTCGTTTGATGTGTTTGCTGATTACAGGTGAGGACTACCTGGAGTGTGTGTCTAAGCAGATAGACACACTGCGGCCTTTTGGAGACACACCCCGTCAAATGAAGATGAAAGTCACGCGCACGCTTGTGGCTGCACGTTCGTTTGTTCAGGGCCTGGTGACTGCGGGCGAAGCCGTACGCAGAGTATCCCAGGTAAAACTATTTCTTCTCATCTTGCATGATCCTTTAGACTGAGCAGCAGCTCTGTTTTCCTGCCCTCACCTCTGCAGTTCCAGGCCCAATGCATAATTTAAACAGCGAAATCTAGTTTTGTACATAATAACGGGCATCTTAATAAAAATGTACCGACAGCTCTGGTGGAGCTCAGGATTCATCCAGAGAAGCTGAGCTGTCAGCTGTGTGGAAGAACTCGGGGCATCTTCTTTGTCAGAGGCCTGGCTGATATAATTAATGAAGTTAAAACCGCTGCCCCTTGTGTGGAAACATGAACATCACGACAGATTTTCAGAAGCATTTATTATTTCTGTGCGGTACAGCGCTGTAGGTATTGATGTAAGGCAAAAAAAATGCTGCTGGCAACAAACAAACATCAGCAGCTCTACTAATGTTTCTGCAAAATAACGAGTAGCATTCAGTGACACCCGAACAACATTACTGCGAGATCCAGAAATTAATCGAGCATATTTCAGATCTGCCTGAGTCACATTCACTGTATAATGACAGAGTTATGTAATTGAAAAAAAAAAAAGGGGGGGGGGGAGTGTGTGTGTGAGTAAATAAACAGAAGAAAAATTAAAAATACTTTTCCACAGGGTTCAGTTTTGATTCTTTTCCCCTCAGATCAGCGTTAGCAGAAGCAAGACACTCTGCGAAGCATGGCCTCGGGCTCAGCTTGCCCCTGCAACTACAGTTAATTCCCTCTCCACGCTGAAAAATGTCTCCCTAGGCTGTGAGGCAGGTTAATTTCCCCCAAGAGAAATGATCCCCTCTTTGTAAAAGGCAAGAGTAAGGTTAAGATGAGAGCGAGACTGAGAAATAATTTCAGGGAGGTGGCCGGTATTGATGCCCCTGTGAAAAATATCTGCTGTCAGACAGTGGGCAAGCAGAGTGGAGAGAGATGAGGTTCAGTGAAAAATGCTTTGAGGAAACAGATCCTGTAAAAAAGTATGAATATTACAGGTATTTCTTTGATAACTTTGTGCTGTGAATGACCACGAAAGGGTAAAGGGCGAGAACTACTATGCGACACATCTGGATGCAAAGGAAACAAATATATGTGATGCTCTTTCCTGTCACTTTAATGTATGTGATTAGTTTGTGGGCGTTGTCAGACGTACAAAGACCCGGGGTTCTTGAACTAACGTACCACATGCAGAAAAACAATTTGACCTTTTTGCAAGTAGGTGGAGGAGTAAACAACAGAATACATGTGGGAAATGTTGCAATTCCTATTCATGATCCATCAATGCTATTTTAATGAGCATCTTTTTTAGACAAACATATTCATATACAGACTGAACCCCAGCGTTGAAAGGTACTAAAAATGTGCACACACATTTCTCCCGGAGTTACTACGCCTTTTTTAAGGCATGATCCTCGACCACTTTGCCAGTGCTGAAGAGTAGTGAGTGATGAGTTCACTGAACAAGGGTGGCTCGGGGAAAACGAGTAAATAATTAGCGCAGCTTTTAACAAAATTACAGAATGTCATTTCAGCGCTAATGCCAGGGTATTGGAGCTGCTGCGTTCTGAATGAGGTCATGGAGTGCCTTCTGTCCTATTTAGAGTAGAGCACTCTGTAGTGCAAGAATAGTCACGATGGGCACACTTGGTCAGTCTGGTTTTAAAAGAGAATTTTTGGCGTGTTTCAAAAAACACGCAAGGCCAAGTTTCTTCCGAGTCAAGGCCTCTCTGATAGGATTTGACTGGACGAGGTGCAGACATCAGCCAACTGTTCAACTTCACATGTATAATTTGTGTGTTTGTCTGTGTCGCTGTCCTCCCAGCACACAGTCACAGTTGTGCTGTACTTATGCAGATTGGAACAGCACTGCGCTTGATAGGAATAAATTAAAACAGTGAGAAAAATGTGTGTGTGTGTGTGTGTGGGGGGGGGGCAGATATAGGAAAGCTTTGACAAAATCCAGCTTCCTCTCGTATCCTTATCTTCCTACTCTCTCATTTTTTTTTGTGTGTGTGTGTGTTGTCTTTAAATTCTGCAGCTCTTCTCCTTGTAAATTGTGAATAGTAGTTTCTGTTTGTTTCCCACAACCACACCCTGCTGTGTTCTCTGTCTGTGGCTGTATCTTGTATATAAATTAATTTCAGTTTTCCCCTCCATTCCAATGAAATTCTATTAGCAGTAGATTAATGCATGTGCATTAATGAGGCAGCCTCTCTTTTTAGAAAAAAAAAATGTGCACTGAAACTTGCAAAGAGGTCAGTAACTGAAGGTGTTTACTGTAGGCTGCTGGAGGAGGTATTAAGGCAGGATAAGACAAAATTCCCTCTGTGTATGTGTGTGCCTCCAATCCTTGTAGTCCTCCACAGAAGTTTGTTTTCATAAGAAAGATGAAATGAATTCCCGATAAGCCTTAGCTGTGGTGGCAGGTGATGAAAGAGTATCCTTAAAGGATACTGTGAATAGAGTAAAGCAGAGAGAGAGAGAGAGTGATAATTTTAGAGATGTTTTTATAAGACAGAAAAAAAGGTGTCAGCAGGAAGGTCTGTCTGGCTTTCTGGTTGAGTATTAATTCCTCCCTTGCTTCGCTTTGGGCTGCACCAGTTGTTACGTGTGTCCTTAACTTTTTTTTGCAGACTGTTTTATTCCCTCGGGTAAGGGGAGAGTAGGAAGTAGGCCACGCGAATTGCTCACTCTGGAGGCAAGGAGTCGGGATCAGCTTGTTCTGTAACACAAGGGAGGAGAGGCTGTCCATATATCCTTACTAATTACAGAGGAGAGACAAACAGAAAGAAAGACGGTGTGTCTTCATGGACATTTGCTGTGGGCAATGTACAAACAGGTATGGGAAGCATGCAGTGAGGGTGAAGCGAGGACGACTTAGAGTATGAAAGAGACATTGAGGATCCGCATGTGCGAAAAATATCAAGGAATATATGTCGAACTTTATCAAACCGAGATGGGTTTCTGCACTCCAGTAGGAATAAGATATGGGTTGTATTACTACTTATAATTTGAAAGCTTTTACTTTCCTAAAGCCAGGTGTGCCACAGTTTCCAGGCTGCCAGCCTTGGGAAGTTGTCAACATTAACCTCTAACAAGCAACACAGCAGAACTGCACATTTCACGTCTCTTGTGCAGTGCCAGTGATTCCCAGTATTGACACTGCATGGATGATGTAGGGAACACTCGATTAATCTCTTTTCAGGAGGATTTCATTAACATCTCCCAGTTTTTGTTTTTTTGTTGTTGTTTTTTAAATTCCCCTCAGTTAATCTAATAGCGTTTTAACATCTGTATCTCTCATTTTCAGTTATTCTCCCCAGTCCTCGCTGCACACTCCATTCTTCTCTTTCACCAAAAAAAGCAATTTTCTGACTCATCCCTGGTTAACAAGAACTAGAGTACGGATGGGAGGAAGGGAATAAAGGAGGGCAGGGACGAGGATCTGACTCATGTCTCAAATGACTTGAGATCAGGCCTGGGAACACGGTTATTCTTTTTCTGTGTCACTTCTTTGCTGTCCGTGTGTAACTGAGACCAATTACCAAATTCTATCGATCCCTTTTTACACACAAGTGTTAACTAATTTACAGTGCTTGTTTTATTTTTAATGTGGTTTAAGATTTTATGTAGAGTTGATAAAGTGTCAAAATAAAGTTTTGCAAGTCAAATCTTTGATTAAATTTCAATGATCTTTCTTGATATTATCATTAAAGTAGCTACTGACTACTTATAGTACTAAAATACACACCCATAAATGTTGCTCGGAAGCTGTTTTTAGGAAACAGTGCTATGGACTTCAGAAATCAGTGCTAGCATGAATAAGAACAGTTTCGTTTCCCCTGATATCAACAAGCATCTGTAGAAAAATATCTGAATTATTTTCACACATGAACCCTATTGTTGTCCTATTTTCACTGTATATTTGTTAAAAGTTGGTTTTAACTATGACTTTGCTGTTGGAACTGCAGTTTCCCGGAAAAGCATTAGGCTGGCCCAGATTAGAGAAGCTTTGTATGCGTAGCTGGACTCGTTCTGTTGCTCTCTCTCTCTCTCTCTCTTTCTCACACACAGACACACACCCAACACTTCCTTAGGTTTTGTATGCATAGCTGTACTCTCTTGTGAACAGAGCTTACTGGTATTAACCCAGTTTCACTTTTCACGCACGAAGGCCTTTTCCTGGGGGAACAGCCTTGTGGGATAGAGGGAAGAGTGCAAGAGACAGGAAGGATAGAGTGAGAGACTGAAAATACTTGTATGAATGTCAGGACCTTTTCATCGCATTTGAAACAAAAAGCTAATTCTTGCTAACTAGTTTCCAAGGAAACTGTGATGAAAGAGATCCTGGTGCAAACTAAAAAAAAAAAGGTCATCATGGGAGGTGACCTCCTACTGCTGCCACTGTCATTGTGTAGCTAAAACAAAATGTACATTTTCACATCTTATTAAAACAGATCATTTTCCATATTCATGTCTTCTGTACAAAAGCAGTTTAACAGTTTAAATAGTCAAACGTGCAAAGTTTTGTCTCTCATGTAAGCTTAACCAAACAGTATTTGACTTGATTTTTTTCTTTTATCAAAGTGGTGCATGTTTATTTATATCTCTGTCTTACCCAGGTGCCAATGAGCCAGGAGTGCATGCGAGCCATAATGAAGATGACTTACTGTCCCCACTGCCGTGGGATGCCGTCTGCTAGACCTTGTCTGAACTACTGCACCAACGTCATGAAGGGCTGTCTGGCCAACCAGGCTGACCTCGACACAGAGTGGAGGCACCTAGCAGGTGGGGCGCACATACACTCCCTCATATGAATCCAGTTTAACCATATGCCCAGCTCAAACGTTCAACCCACACCTGATTCTAATAAAGGGGAGTCACGCTATCAACACACTGAGGCCCTACATATGAAACACTTCGCACTTTCTTCACACTAACTGTGCCTCATGGCTCTTTAGATACAATGATCCAGGTGGCTGACCGTTTAGATGACCCTGCTGGTGTGGAAAGTGTGATCCTCTCCCTTCCCAGTTACATATCAGAAGCTATGAATACCATGATGGAGAATATAGCCAGCATCAACAGCAAGGTCAGAACACACACTGGTACACGCATACAGGTCGAAACGATGTGATCAGCATTTACTGTGCACCTCAAAAAAGACATCAAACGATACTGTGAGCTGAGCCACAGTCTTAAAACCATCATCGACAACTGAAATGAACACTTAAGCTAACTTTCAGGTGGTCCTACTTGTTTCTAGTTTCTGCTAACAATGTAATTACTAATTTGGAAAACTTTTGGAAACATAGATGTGAATTGAAGCATTGTTTGCTTTTTTTATATGGGTGAAAGTCAGTGAAGAAACACTGGTAGCTGACGTTTGGCTTTTTAAAGATCCTTAGCACTTGGTAATGCCGTAAAAATAGTAGTTAGCAATCAAAAGAATCTGAAATCTCTTAAAAAAACACAAACTAATAGAAATTGGTTCCCTCCAAAAGAACATTTGGACTTGAGTTCACATGCTGGGTCACTATGTGACTTCATTGCCCTGCTTTGTATATGCAGTTAACACATTTCCTCCCACTACATTAATGCTGTTATCATGCTCCAGATATTTGATTTCAAATGAAGGCATGTGAGTCATGACAGAGCCTTCAGGCCAAGCAATTACTTAACTTTTTAATGGTGCTTGGGTAACAGTTTTATATGAGCCTTAAAAACAACTGGCAGCACTGAAAAACTGACTGATTAGTTTGGTAAAGGTGGGAAACGGCATGGACGTTGAGAGGAAAGACAAAGCTTCCTCTGTGCTGGTTAGCTGTTTAAGAAGCTGGCTCCCTTGAGGTTAGCAGTGGACTGGCGGTCTGCCGCTGACCTGGTCCTGTATGTAATCACACACAGCTTCAGCCTCTGATCTTCATGTAATATGGCGCGCAGAGTTATAGTGTTGGATAGATTATTTCCTATCATACATAATCGACTGATGTCAAAAGCCATATGTTGTGTTACAAGCTTTCCTGACGAATTATGCCAAATGCAGATATTACACTGCGTAGCCTATATGGAAATATATGCCACTGCTCTGTAACTGAGTCAAAGCCAAACTGTTAAGCTGCTTACTCAAACCCTGAAACAAGGAGTTTATCAATTAATTTTTGATGTTGTGTGAGTCATAATAAAATTAATAGCAGCTCAAGATAGGATTTTCTTTTTAATAGTTACAGTGTGTGTGAAGGTTCAAAGTCTTGAGGCTCCTCTAAGCAGGCCAGACTGGATGACAGATTGACTGCAGTTTTTACTGTATTCCCTGAGTAGCATTTATAAAATCCAAAGCCCCTAGGGACGAGTAATACTTTCCGAGTTGTGAATCATTCTGCTAAAGTGATGCTGTCATTGAGTCACGAGGTTATGCACATAAACAAAACAAGTTATTATTCTTGGTTTATTTTTACTATTTTTATTTTTTTTAATATTAGATATAGTAAATACATACCCCACACCCCACACACACACACACACACACAAAAAAGAATAGAAACCCTCTTTTTGTTAGGACTGTTTCAGCTGTTTATTAACGGCTATGCCATTTATCTTCTCATTCAACATTTCGATTTGCCTTTTCCTCCCCAGCTTTTCCAGACATGTGGCAAACCCAAGGAAGCAGGAACCACCAGCACAGATGATGAAATCATGAAGCGAGGGACGTTTACAGTGGAGGACAGGTTGGAAGCCAGCTCTGACAAAATCGAAAAATTGGTTAGTATGTACCCAACTGAATTGGCACCTTGTTATTGCTCTCTGATGGCCTAATCTGTCCCATTCATAGTGATGTTTTTTAAAGGAAGAGTCATTGGTCATCAAGGCCAATTGAACCACTTTTGCTGTTCAATTTCACCTACGCACAGATAACTATGAAGTGATTAGACGGGAATGAATGCTTGGAAGGATAAATGTGTCAGATGACTGAACACTGCAGTTGGTTATTGAGGGACCCAGAGTGTTTCTTATTGTTGGTGTGTGACAGCATACTGTGACTTTGGGGGGGGGGGAAAGTATAAATGCTCATGAATGTGCTCTCAACAACTTTGCCTCAGGTGTCTGATGTAAGAATAATACTGGGGGACAATAGGCCATACTGGACTTCTCTCCCAAATCTCATCTGCAGTGACAGAGTGGCCACTGGATTAGGGTCCGAAGACAAGTGTTGGAATGGCAACAACCGTGCCAGGTAGGGAATATGAACCCATGAAGAAATTATTACTTCAACACAGAATTCCAATGTTGTGAAAAAGTTTTCCTTATTCTTTCCTGATTTCTTGTTCTTGTTTTTTTTTGCATATTTTTACACTTACATGTTTCAGATGATCAAACAAATTTTAATACTGAATAAAATTAAAAATGCTATCCAAAACTACCATTACCACATTCCCTGGAAAACTGAGTTCAATTTCACTAACCACTGTCAGACCTGCTGAATCAAGAAATTACTTATACAGAATCTGTCTGACAAAGTGAAGCAGGCTTAAAGGTCTAAACAATGATTCATCCAGGAGGTCACAGGAGAACAGTATCTAAAGACCTGCAGACCTCACTTGCCTCAGTTAAGGTCAGAGTTCATGATTCAGCAATAAAAAAAGAGCCTGGGCGGAAATGGCAGCCATGGGAGATTCCTAAGGAGAAAACCACTGTTTACCAAAAAGAACAGAAATTCTTGTCTCACATTTACCAAAAAAGATCTTGATTTGCTGCTTCAGGACCTGGATGACGTGCCATAACTGATGGAACCATGAATTCTGCTCTCTACCAGAAAGTCCTGATGGAGAATGTTTGGCCATCAGTTCATACCCTGAAGCTCAAAGAGAATCTGATTATGATGCTTTGGCATGACCTTAAACAGGCCATTCATTCTCAAAAACCCTCCAATGTGGCTCAATTGAGATCATTTTGCAAAGGAGAGGGGGCCAAAATTTCCCCAAAGCTTCTTTCCCTTTTTTGAACAAAATCATCAGTTAAAAACTGCATTTTTATTTTCTTGGGTTATCTCTGTCTAATATTGAAAATTCTTTGATAATCTGAAACATGTAAGTGTGACAAAGATCCAAAAACACTAAGAAATCAGGGAGGGGGGTGAATACTTTCCATGGTGCTATATGCACAGTGTTGTTGTATGCCAGTCGCTCTGTGGTCCTGTTGCATTAGCTTAAAGTATGGCTTTCTTCTTGTTTTGAAACATTTTGTCACAAGAGCTAATTGCGTTACACTCATCTTGAGTCTGCTAAGCTAATGACGACATCTTTAAGGAAAGCGACTCTCCAGAATCCTGGAAAATCCAGAAAACGAATTGCTTGATTGTGCACACTTCCACCTGGTGCTGAGCACGCTGGCTGTTAACTGTTCACAGGTACCTTCCTGAGTTAATGAATGACGGCTTAGCCAGTCAGATCAACAACCCTGAAGTGGAAATTGACATCACCAAACCAGACATGACAATACGCCAACAAATAATGCAGCTGAAGATTATGACTCACCGCCTGAAGAATGCTCTAAATGGCCAGGATGTGGAATTTCAGGACACCAGTGAGTAATCTTTATCATCTCAGCCCACAAGAAACCTCAAATCAGATGACCTACTCATGATTACATTATTGTAACTTCTCTCAAATTAAAGAATAAAAAATAAAGAAACAGACACACCTCACCTGCAACTCACCCTGTCTGTTCTGCCTTCTACTCCTACTATGCTTCCTGTGTAGATTTTTTAACTCTTTTATGCTACTCACTTGGTTTAGACTGAAAATACCCATGATTGCATAAAATATCCTGTTACAACTTACATTTCCTGTACATGAGCTGCAGGTGTCTTGTGTCTTGTTTTCCCTACAACAACTACACTATGCTGAAAGCTTTTTTAGGGCATCTTTGTCCATTGACGATTAATCAAAAACATGTTTTCCAACTAAACCTGTGAAAATCAGGAATGCCTTTTTTGATTATCTGATTTCATTTTTCATACCACGTAATTTAAGTAACTCATGACAATGTTGACTCATAGCCGTATTCTCTTTGCCCCTGAACAGTCAATGCCAAATTTTTACTGGCAGTTAAACAAACACTTTATGTGCACTGTATGGTTAATAGGGTTAGTGACAGCTTTATTCCTGTTGGAAGAGTGAGCTCATGTCCGTACCCTGTGTCTATAGGTGATGACGCCAGCGGCTCAGGAAGCGGGTGCGCGGATGACATGTGTTCCCGGGATACACGCCTTGTTCTCCCCATCACTGACCGACCTGTGGCCATTCCCTACCCTCCAGAAAACGAGAGGGTGAAAGGCTCAGCCATGCAGAACCTTCCCTCCATCAGCATTTACCTGCTTACACTGCTCATTTTGCTGCTCCGGCGATAATTGACGAGGTGGAATCTGCCAACTGGGACTGAGACTGGGGCACCGGGGGTTGGGGAGAGTTGAAAAGGAGAGGGAGGAGAAGTTGGGGGTTAGTTAGCTTGCCAAAACTAAAGAAATCTAAAGAAACAACAACAATAAATCACATGGATGGACTTCCTTTTGGTGTTGGATTGGAGCAAAATGGAAATATGAGTACTCATAAACGTTTTTGGTTTTTTTGTTCTGCTCTCATCTTTTATTCTTCCTATACTATGACACCTTTAGAGCTGGTCTTTTTTTTTTTTTTTTTTTTGCATCTTCTAATGTTTTGTTTTTGGTGTTTGGTTTTCTCTGAGGTTATATCTGCTCCTAAAGCGTGTGCGAGACTGTATTGCTAACAGTATGTTGGTGTTGACACCATAGGGAGAGGGAGAGTCGAGCTTTTTGCAGTGGCACCCAGATACTACGTGTCGGTATTCCACTTGTGACCGTGGGAATTGTTTATTTATGATTATATTTGTCCCAAAATGATTTAATCACATTTAGATATTTATAGGAAAAAGAAAAAAAATATCTGCTGACTTTAAAAGGAGAATTATCTGGACAGCATGACCCATCAAACCTCTTAATGCATTAAGCCTCACAGTATCATTACTTGTATGCACTCGCTCACACAGTGAGGTTGAGAGCACTTAGCGTCAGCACTTTTGCCATTTCATCATGTAATCTGTAATAATAGCCGTGATCACAGTCACACTGGCACGATCGCCCGGTGTAGGAGTAACACGGTCTGTCCTCTACTCCATCCATCCACTTATTCCTACACTCCCCATCCCACCCTCCTCCCCCGGCCCCACCGAGATTGTCTCCCTCCCTCCCTCTCTCCAGAACCTGCTGGCAGTGTAGCATCAACTCAACATTCTGGTTTAAGCAAAGCACGTGCTCGGCTGGGACAGGTCTCAGATGGAAGCAGCTTTTCGCTATAGAGTGTGCTACGTGGAAAGGAGGTGTCGCGTTAAGATGACCCCTGTGACAAAGGATTGAATGAAATGATCTTGGAGTCTTGTAGCACAGCAGAAATGCACACAAAAGCAGAGGCTCCGCTGTCCTGCTGCACTTCTTTTAGTATTCCTTTTACATTCACAGGAGAGCAAAAATATAATATGCATAAAATTTTGTGGGTTCCCCGCAATGGCCCAGTGTTCCTGTGATTAGCATCATAATTTCAGTATCATCGATTTTTTTTTTTCATGACTGATTGCCGCAGTGATCCATATAACAGTAAAAGCCACACCGTGCACGTCTATATTTTTGATTGCTTCTTTGCCATTTTGTAGAAGGGGGAAATAAAAAATTAAAAAAACATGCTTTTAGTTCCCAAAATTTGACAAAAGCAAGATCGTTGTGTGCTCTTACCGCTTATTTTTTCATCATCTGTCAGTATCCATGTCCGCCTTTCATTATCTGAAACATTTCTATATCGGTGCCTATTTTTTGCCAACCTCCTCTGCCCTTTTCCCCACTCATCAGTTATAATGACCTTTAAAGCGTTCCTCGTGCTTCTGCGTTGTAGCAAGGCAATATGACAATGACACAGTGCTTCATTATGTGTCAACCTTACTGGGAATGTTATGGGAACACAGTTTAAGGCTTTCTCCCCCCGCCCGATTTGATGCTTGCTAGGGAGAAAACATGTACCACAATTTAGTTCAAAGCAATGCCAGCGTTCTCATTCAGGAGTGCTGCGTGCAGGATGATGGGACGATGCCCGCGTATGTGTTTCGTTTGCGTGTGAATGCGTGTACTTGTCTTTGATTGAAAGCGCAGAAGAGGGATTGACGATAGCGCCTCTTTGAATCGACAGTAGTTCGGATGACACAGAAATGAGATGAACTAAAATGTACTGCACTAACACGGTGTGACAGAGTGCTATTAAACTGACAGTAACAGGAGCTTAATACAACTCGTTTTTCAGAAATTGCATTTTCAAAACTTTCACTGTAATAAATGATCATATGTATTGATGGAATCTTATTTCATGGAACAGCGAGACAGGATGCAGAGGAGTCAAGTGGACATGATTTTTAAAGTACGTCATTACTTCACCCGTGCATTGGGACAATCCTCTATATAATTCATGTTGTGAAAAATCATTTACAGTACATGCACTCCCTGCTGATAATACTCCGAATGCTTTAGGATAGCGTGGGGTGCTGTCAGAGTTTTAGAAGTACATCTGATATATACTTGGTTAGTTTCTGCTCTGAAAAGGGGTTGTTGTTGTTGTTGCCCTATGTGTGACATGACAGGTTATTTTAATGGTAACTTCTTTTTTGATATGCTCTATTAATGAACGATTTGTTGCTGTGTGAATATGTGTGTGCGTGTGTGTCTGTCTGTCTTTCTGTTAGTCCCTGGTTAAGAAATCTGCCTGTGACTGCCTTTGATACTTTGAGATCAGTTTTAAGATTTAAACAGAGAGATGCTATGATGCAAGATGTTGGTGGTGAGGAGAAAAACAACAACTTCAAAAGTACCGTTTAGCAAGCACGCCACATAGGTCCTCTTTTTAAGACTCTCTAGAAAAGATCTGAATATGAATGTGAAGGTGCGCATGCAGCCCTGTAATAATAAAAGGAAGTACTTCAACTGTGATGGTGACATTCCAGTTCAAAGATGATTTACAACTTTAGGCTCACATCTCCAGTTTCAATGACAGCCTCACAATGTCATTAGCTGAAATTTGCACAACCCCTCCCCATGCCCACTCCTTCTTGACCTTTTGATCTCATTAATTTGTTGTTCAAAGCCCCACGCTCCCCTCCCCTTTTATAAAAACCTGCACTTTTATGAGGCCAATAAATGGCATTGTCTGCACAAAGACATCACAAGATGGTTGATCAATATGTGAGTCGACACCTTCCAGAAACAACTATCGATTGGGGGGGTGTGTGTACGTAGATATGGCCCGGCAAGATGTCTCCTGTCTGAGTATGGTGAAACAGTGTAAACATTAAGCCCCCGAGTGTGAGAGGAAGGAGAACAGATTGTCAAGGGCACTGATCTCAAATCAGTGTGTATGCCTCAATCCTGCCTTCGTTCATCACTGTAGGTGGCAATAATGCAAAGCTGATTATTCAGCCGTTAAAAAAAAAAAGAGAAGAAAAACGAAACAGATTTACTCCACACTGAGCTGAGACTTGGAGGCACATCTGAAGGGTGCCAGTTTATGAGGACAAAAATACTTTTATTTTTCCTGTTTTGATTTACTTTCGTTTCATTGTTATCGACAGAGAGTTTGTTCTTGTGGTGAACACGGAAGCCAGAAAGAGGTTGAAAAATATCTAAAATGTCTCATTTGCTGTTGTACCTGAAATCTTGTGTCAATTATATACATTGTAAGATTTTCAACAGTCTTGTGTCCTGTTTTTCTTTAATGGTTGGTGTGTTCCATCACAGTCATCGCTCAGCTTGAGCTAGGAAAAAAAGTGCTGGGTCTCCCAGTTGATCGAACCATCTACCTAAGTTGTCTTGTCAGAGTGCAGCGGGGCACGCTGACACCTGAAAAGAGCCAATGGGCTCTGGTGATGATGTCAGAGGTGACAGCTGCTGTCTAGTGTTGCCACACAGGAAGAACTGTTCAGAGCACACTGAGTGCTTTGTCCTGTTTCTGTGTGTAGACGATAAACAACCAGCTCCCTCAGGATGATTTTAACACATACTTGAGGGTTATCCTATGAGAGTCTGTAAAGCTACCCTTTTTACATACACCAAAGTGCTTATAATAATATACGTACAGAAGGTAACAGCTTAGTGCAGTTGTGCGGTGTCTCCATGTCTTAAGCTCATTAAGTTACAAATTATATATGTGTGAAACTGGAGAAACAGAAGAACTTGCCATCGGGTAGGAGCTGCAATATTTAAGTATTTCTAAAGCGCTATCCAGTGTACACTCCCAAGTATGTTGGGAATCATTTCACAAAATTATTAGTACCCTTTGCAGTTTCTTTTCAGTAGACAGAAACATTTATATTGTGATTCAAACACAATCAGTATCTGTCAATCATTCACTCTACTTACAGCGCACAAAAATGCCCAACTATACTTGCACTGTTCTCACTCTTCTGGCTTTCCGTTTGCCCTTCCCTGTACTTTTATGATTGTTAAATATCAGCTTAATGGGACAAGTCTACTCAACTCAATACACGTACCTTTGCCTTCATGAAGCCACAGATGTATGGGCTCGTGTGAGAAAAGCTCAAGTGTTTATATTGTCCTCAAAAACCAAGTACACCCTAACTGCTAAGTGCACTAACAGAATAAGTATCAGCCAGATGCTGCTAAACAAATGCTCTTGTTTTATTGATCATCGGCGAGTGTGAGCACCTCTATAAAAGCTGAAGTCTTCTTTCAAGCAGGAAAGAAGTAATTGTTGCTGCCCATCGATCTGGGAAGGCTTATAAGGTCATTTCCAAACAATTTAAAATCCATCATTCAACAGTGGGAACGATTGTTTACAAGGGGAAAACATTCAAGACAGTTGCCAGTCTTCCCAGGAGTGGACGTCAGCAAATTCACCCAAAGGTCAGTCCGTGTAATGCTCAGAGAAACTGCAAAAAAACCAGAGAACTACATCTAAGGGTCTACAGGCATCAGTGTGCATGTTAAATGTTAAAGTTCATGACAGTACAATTAGAAAAAGACTAAATAAGTACAGCTTGTTTGGAAGGGTTCCAAGGAGAAAGCCTCTACTATTTAAAAAAAACAGCATGGCATTGCCCAGCGACAAGTTTGGAGAAAGCCAAACACAGCACAAACTATCAGCACAAACACCTCATACCAGCTGTCAAGAACAGTGGTGGAGGGGTGATGATTTGGGCTTGTTTTGCAGCCACAAGACCTGGGCCACCTTGCAGGCGTTGAGTCGACAATGAATTCCTCTGTATGCCAAAGTGTTCTGCAGTCAAATGTGAAGCCAACTAAATTCCTGCACAATAATGTGATAGATAGAAGTCATTAAATAATTACTAAAATGAAATTAAATACTTCAAGTTATTGTTGCTAAATGTGTTTCTACAAGCTACAAGCTACTGAATCATGGGATGAACTTAGTTTTCCACAGGAATCTCTGCAGTCCTGTGGAAAACTCTTTCCCTATGACTGTACTGGTATGTAAAAAAAAAAAAAAAAATGCATGTAACTCACCGAGGAGCCGTGAAAGAAATGCATCTCATGTAGAAGTTACAGCAAATTGGATCTCTATATTATTTTCCCAGCAGCAAGTGCAGTGGGAACAATGCCAAACACATCAAATATGTTCATGTCACGATCTAAAAGACGAATGTTTAAAATAACACCATTTGGGAGTCGTTATGTCATTTTCTTAAGTGATTAATCACAATTATTTGAGCTTTAAAAAAACCAAACAAACAAACAAACACATATTTATATGTATGTTTTCATGCCAACAAGTCATAAAATCATTGGAGAGAAACTTTTGTAACTTATAAACCTCGTTATCCAGTCTGGAAGTTTATCCAAAAACACAGGCAGTTTTCTATTTGTTTTTTGGGTTTGTTTTTCCTACATGACCTAAAATGCAATGTCTGGCGAATGTTTTATGGCTTGTTAGTCAGATTTACTCATCTTTTTTCTCGGTTTGATCTCTTTTATGATTTAACTAAAGACGTCCGCTGTCCTACTTTTCCAGTGGGCCTCATACTTGGCTCTCTGAGTTATGTTATTTTTAAATCAGTACTTGTATTTAAGATCAAGGGCTTCCCCTCATCGCCTCTGTCAGACGACTTTATATGAGCTGAGCGAAACTAAATAAAGCTCACAAACACATCAGGCTCAGATTTTACAGTACAGCAGTATATGCTGCCGCCAAGTGGAAGAAAGTGTTTATTACATTTTTTTTTTTATTCTTTAAACGGGGTGGAGAGATCCACCGTTCAACAGTGGGAACACTGTTGCACTGTTACACTTTAAATTGTAAGTTATCACCAGAATAAGCGGAACTCTTTAAAACTCTTCCTCTGCAGTTTTATAGTATGAGGAATGAGCTGTAGAGATGAAAAAAGCCATTTCAGCTTTAAGTGAATGACAACCACGTTAGGTCACACTGTATACTCCTTATAGTATGACTCAGTATGAGTCATCCAGCTGAATTTGAGAGCAGCTTCTCCTCAGTTTCAAAATCTGTTCCATCATCCTACCTATTGCCAGCCTGATATCTTTATTTTTCATAACTCAAAATAATGTATCCCCATTTTTAATATCCATCAACTGTTATTCCCCCAAAGACTCTTGTGATATGTTATTGTTTGTAACATTTATGAGTCATTTTTGGACTATCATTGTCATCCATCCATCCAGACATAATGTGTTTGGATAAAACCGATTTGTTTAAAAAAAAAAAAAAAAAAAAGTAAACAGTGTTTTATTTCATTGTATCTAAAGCATGAGATATACAGTGGGGTAAAAAAGTATTTAGTCAGCCACCGATTGTGCAAGTTCCCCCACTTAAAATGATGACAGAAGTCAGTAATTTGCACCAGAGGTACACTTCCACTGTGAGAGACAGAATGTGAAAAAAAAAATCCATGAATTCACATGGTAGGATTTGTAAAGAATTTATTCGTAAATTAGGGTGGAAAATAAGTATTTGGTCACCTCAAACAAGGAAAATCTCTGGCTCTCACAGACCTGTAACGTCTTCTGTAAGAAGCTTTTCTGTCCCCCACTCGTTACCTGTATGAATGGCACCTGTTTGAACTCATCATCTGTATAAAAGACACCTGTCCACAGCCTCAAACAGTCAGACTCCAAACTCCGCCATGGCCAAGACCAAAGAGCTTTCGAAGGACACCAGGAAAAGTATTGTAGACCTGCACCAGACTGGGAAGAGTGAATCTACAATAGGCAAGCAGCTTGGTGTGAAAAAATCAACTGTGGGAGCAATCATCAGAAAATGGAAGACATACAAGACCACTGATAATCTCCCTCGATCTGGGGCTCCACGCAAGATCTCATCCCGTGGGGTCAAAATGATCATGAGAACGGTGAGCAAAGATCCCAGAACCACACGGGGGGACCTGGTGAATGACCTGCAGAGAGCTGGGACCAAAGTAACAAAGCTCACCATCAGTAACACACTACAACGGCAGGGAATCAAATCCCGCAGTGCCAGACGTGTTCCGCTGCTGAAGCCAGTGCATGTCCAGGCCCGTCTGAAGTTTGCCAGAGAGCACATGGATGATACAGCAGAGGATTGGGAGAATGTCATGTGGTCAGATGAAACCAAAGTAGAACTTTTTGGTATAAACTCAACTCGTCGTGTTTGGAGGAAGAAGAATACTGAGTTGCATCCCAAGAACACCAAACCTACTGTGAAGCATGGGGGTGGAAACATCATGCTATGGGGCTGTTTTTCTGCCAAGGGGACAGGACGACTGATCCGTGTTAAGGACAGAATGAATGGGGCCATGTATCGTGAGATTTTGAGCCAAAACCTCCTTCCATCAGTGAGAAC
Organism: Maylandia zebra; assembly: GCF_041146795.1. NCBI lineage: Eukaryota > Metazoa > Chordata > Actinopteri > Cichliformes > Cichlidae > Maylandia > Maylandia zebra. The sequence continues at coordinate 20,077,347 of NC_135184.1, forward strand.
TTTGAAGATGAAACGAGGCTGGGTCTTCCAACATGACAATGATCCACAACACACCGCCCGGGCAACAAAGGAGTGGCTCCGTAAGAAGCATTTGAAAGTCCTGGAGTGGCCTAGCCAGTCTCCAGACCTCAACCCCATAGAAAATCTGTGGCGGGAGTTGAAAGTCCGTGTTGCTCGGCGACAGCCCCAAAACATCACTGCTCTCGAGAAGATCTGCATGGAGGAATGGGCCAAAATACCAGCTACTGTGTGTGCAAACCTGGTAAAGACCTATAGTAAACGTTTGACCTCTGTTATTGCCAACAAAGGTTATGTTACAAAGTATTGAGTTGTATTTTTGTTATTGACCAAATACTTATTTTCCACCCTGATTTACGAATAAATTCTTTACAAATCCTACCATGTGGATTCATGGATTTTTTTTTTTTTTTTTCACATTCTGTCTCTCACAGTTGAAGTGTACCTCTGGTGCAAATTACTGACCTCTGTCATCATTTTAGGTGGGGGAACTTGCACAATCGGTGGCTGACTAAATACTTTTTTGCCCCACTGTATCCGCATTTTGTCATCTGCTTGAATGGCCTATGTGACTGATCCTGAAATAAATAGCTGGTTATGTGGAACATCTGTGGCACAATCAGAACTGAGCAATTCAGCTAATATATTAGCTGAATTGCTCAGTTAGAAACAGGATTCCACACATAAAAATGTAGCATCTATAGATGCTACATTTTTATGTGTGGAATCCTGTTTCTAACTTAGGTTACATAAGACTGGAGGGGTTTTGTTGTTGTTTCTCTGTTTGCTTTTTGAGATCATGTAATAGCAGAAGGTGAAAGTCCCATTCAATAGTTTTCAAGGCTTTCTGAAGGTCTTTCAGAAAGTTCACTCTTTAGACGTTCTCTTGCTTTTGAGTCATTTTCAGTTCACTCTTTGTACCTGATCATTTTCAGAACAATAGTCTTTTGTTTGTTAATCCTAATCCCAATCCAAGGAACATACTTTAAAGCCTTATGTAAAAATTTAAAAACAATAAATTTCCATGTCTTCATTTAAATCTATGACCCAGTGTTTTGGGGAATCTTGTCCAAATTGTTGAAATTAAGAATACAGAAAAACACCATCAGATTTTAATAGACCATGTAAAACCATCTAGTAAGCATATGACTGGCAACAGCTTTATTTTTTCAGAATGACAGTTATGTTAAGCACACTTCCAGTTGAGCAAAACCATACCTAGGTAGAAAAACACTCAACAGAACATTAGAGCCCAATGTTCAACATTATTGAAGCAGTGTGGGATCACTGAGAGAATGGGGGGGGGGAAGGCATCCAGAGCTTTGAATGTCCTTCAGTAACCTGGAGAACTATTCCTGAAGACTACTGAAAGCAATGACAAGAAAGCTTGCCTAAAAGAGTCAGACTGTTTTGAGGGATAGAACCTTCAAGATTTTCAAGATCATTAGAATTGTTGAACCCTTTTACTTTACATACTGTATTTCCATCCGTTTCAATAACACTCTACACCCAATTCCCATTTTCCGTGCAAAATATACAGAAATGAGGGGTGACTTGACTTTTGCGCAGTATAGTACTCTTTCAGAATGGATTGTGTTAATGTTTCTCACCAGTAAGGGGCAGTGTTGCCTTATCACATTCAAGTGTTAGCCTGGTTTATTGGTTACTTTTCACAAGGCTTCTGTTCTTAATGACACTCCTCTGAAAGCATTTACAGGAAATCCAAGGCTAGAGCTGTTTCAACAAATCTTGACAGTGCAGCATTGCATGCACGCACACACGCACGCGCGCGCGCGCACACACGCGCACACACACACACACAAACATGTTTTCTAGAAAGGCATGAAAAATGAAATGATACATTTTCATAACAAATACTCATATTCAAAAACAAACCCACATGCAGAGATCAGTAATACTGGTTTTAATTACGATAAAAATCAAGGGATGTAATGAAATGTAACTGATACTATCAAAATAGCTAAGGGTACTCCAGTGCCGCTCAAGGGGTAAAAGTAAGATACAATATATCAATGGTCTGTATACAGCCAAATGAATACATGCCTAATCTTTAATGTGCATTCCTTCTCTTTCTCTCTCTCCCCTTCACTCACACACACACACACACACACACACACACACACACACAGAGGAGTGCACTGAAGTGTCTCAGTAAACAAGCTGTCACACTGATTCTGCTGCTGAGGAAGAAAAATGGAGGAAAGATTGTTAGCAGCGCATTCGATTCAGTGCAGATCTTTAGGTCTAAAACAAAAAGCAAAAAAACCAACACGTTTTATGGTAAAATGTGATAGCTGCGTTGCTGTTACAGAACAAAATAGACAAAATACAACACTATTGGTTGTTTTGTTGGGCTAAAGATAAAATACAGATAATTTGCAAAGGACAAAAAAATATATATATATACATAAAAATGTCTTTTTTGGGTCTGTTTTCTATTTTTAAATAACTGATGGGTTGTGTTCTTTCATACTGGACATTGCTGTTGGCTACAGTATTTTGGATTGAATGGATGGAAGTTTATTAAGGTTGTTATTTGTCTGAGGCAAGGGTGGAGTGTATTGCTGTTATCTAACCATAATGAACTGAATCCATGAAGCTGTCTACTGTTTCTTGGCTCTTTCCTGATAAAAAAAAGAAAATAAAATACATTTCATAACCTGGGGGATAAAAACAAGATTGGAACAGAGATCAAGGAAAGGTGCACGTAAAACTGTCTCAGCCATATCCAAAGCACAACAAGGAAAGCCAAACTTTCCATACCACCAGAAGATTGATAGATCAAATGTTATTCAGGGTGAGTTTTAAATCCAACTTCTTTAGTGATATAGAACTTGCTTTATAAAAAATACAAGACTCCAGTATGCAAAAGTTCTGTCCGGAGAGTAAGAGCCTCAGAGAAATCAGAGGAGGAGTGCAGAGGGAAAAAACCCTTCTATTTATTGATGAATTTAAGCTTTACACTTCTGTCAGGTATCAATGTGAGGAGACAGGACAGCAAGTGGTAAAAGGCATTGTGTCAAAGTGGCAAACTTTGTGGTGGAGGTAATATTTAAATTTCAGGCTTTGTCTACTCTAGAACTGCACCAAGCCAACTACAGCCTGACCAATGACAAGTAACCACACATTCTGGTTTTCATCTTCATGGAAAACACTTCATGTGCTACTATAGCAGGATAACAAGCCCAAACAGACCTCAAAGCTTTACAAAAAGATAAGGAACAATAGGAAGGCTGATTAAATCTACAACAATAAACCAAGAAACAGAAGGAAACAGAGACCTAAATCAAAAGAAACATAAAACACCCAGAATAACTTGGGCAGTCACACAGGAACCACATCAGGAAAACAGAGCCAATAGATAGGACCACACAACAAAGAAGTAAAACAAAGTGTGGTCTTAAATACTCACCTCAGGTAACCAAGGGAAGTGGATGCAGAAGGCTAGAGACACAGCTGAAACGAATTAAATGAGACAAGAAAGTAAAAGTGAATACAAGGCACAGGAGACAAATGACTATCAAAGTAAAACAGGAAGTGAGTAACTGAAAGACTACAGAGAACTTGATTCAATCTGTTGAAACAAGAGCTCATAGAAAACAAACTGTAACCAGGAACCAAGAGCATAGCAAACGAGAAAAAATTAAAGAGAGAAAAATATGAAACTAAAGAGAAAATACTAAAAGATCAACACCTGGATCTAAGAAATCATAAAGACTAATTAATATAAGGAAATCAAACCCTGAAACCCTGAACACTAGAGATAAATGCTAAGGAAAAATACAAAGATAATTATAAACATGCTGCACTTTAAAAAAAAAAAAAAAAAGGAAAATCTCTGGACCTCCAAAATAAATTTCCTAGTCTTGTATTTTTTTTAATCTTCAGATTTTCCTATTTATTTTACAAGAATGGCTGAGGAATGCTGACTGTATTAAATCTGCTGCATAGCCATCTACCCCAGTAAACATTTATGATCTTTATGCATCTCTGAACATCATAGGATATGTTTGATATTAAATTGAATTAAAGCCAAACCCATATCAATGAGGTCACTATGCGACAAACAGAAATGTTTCTTGGATCTTCAGTCCTGAGCAAACAAAAGCAGAAAGAGTCCGACCTTAAAGTCAGCCATTTGTCTATGTCACTTGCTCACCACATAGAGTAGACACTATTATTAGACTTCCATCTCATTTTGTCAAGAAACCTGTTACTGTTTCAAATACTTCTTACCTCACTGACAGAGAGTTTGTTGAATGTTAAAGATCAGCATGTGCAGCCATCACTAACTGCAGTGCCATATCTTGGTAACTAGGTTGTGCTGTGGCCTCACCATATGGCTCAGCACTGCAGTATATTGTGTTGTGCAGCACCACAGGATGTGTTCTCGGTGCTGCGATATGGCAGTGCTCTACCAACAGGCATGCTGTGTACACAGTGAACAAAGAAAAAAAAACACACAAATATATAATTAACACGAATGATACAGTGTCTACTCGGTTTTCCAGCAGCTTGAAGCAGTTCCCAGTGACACTTAATGAATCCAGTTGACATTTGACAACCAGTAAGATTTAGCCATAGTCTGTGACCTGAAACAATCCATAATAACTGAGTTGTCATGTTTTTTTTTTTATTCATGTGGCAGAAATGCCAGCTAAAACTGAATAGGGCAAAACTGGAGTAAAAGATCTGCAAAATGCTAAGGAGTAATGGTGAGAGAGATGGAAATTGAACTCTTAATTGCTTTTCTCACCTGTGCTCAGTGCTTATAACTATATTATACACAACGCTGATTAACAATTAGTTATAGTCAAGAAGTCAATGCTGAGCAGTGCTGTGTGTTCCGAACGTGGGTACAATAATGGTTACAATAGTAATTACTGCTATCGCACACATTTCATATGCAGCACAAGCTTTTGACATTTAGGAATTGTGTGTCTGTGTGTGTGTGTGTGTGTGTGTGTGTGTGTGTGTGTGAGAGAGAGAGAGAGCGAGAGGGAGAGAGAGCATGCAACAGGTCAATATAACCCTGAACATGACCTAACAGCAATGATTATTGATCTGATGATCCATGCTGGGATGAAAATATTGCTTTCAAAAGGTCAGTGTTAATTTCAGGAGGTCATTGTGTTAATTCTATTGTTTATTTGCATGTGTACTTGATTACATATCTGCTGTGTAGTGTGCATGTCTTAAATAAGGTCATTATCTAAATAATAAATGTGCAACGAATCTGTTGGCAGCTACCGATTTACACTTTCTCTAAGCAAAAACAGCTACAAGGACTGCTGCCATGATATTCTTTCATGGCTTGTGTACCTTCTTGTGAATTGTTTTATTTGTCACTCGTGTCAAAGAGATCACACACAGAGCCGCTGAGACTATGTGTGAACCTGCTTGTGTGAATACAGCCCATGCATACTAAGAAAGCATTTAACATGTGAATGTAGGTGCATCTGTTTTAATTAGAGTTTTGACCTCGTAGTGTGGCACAAACTCTCAAAGTAGCTCTAAAGGAAATGCAAAATCACAACAACAAATCCAAACGGTAAAATTCAATCACAAAATGCAACCCTTGGCTGGCAGAGCAATTAATAAGAAAAGACAATGCAAAATCTCGAAGCAAAACAATTGCACCTTTAATTAAATTGAATCAGTTTCAGATAATGACATTTGTTAGACTTATAGTGATAGAACACTGAGGTTTCTAGTAAAAGGCAAAAATGCCTAAAAGCTCGTCTGTTTTGAATTTTTGGATCCAATTTCCATTTATAGCAGCTATTGGGTATTTAGTATTCTGTAACCAGATTATAATATGAACACGTAAATAGAGTTCAGCTCTAAAAAGCAGTTTTAAAAGTGTTTGGTTGGTAGACAAGAAACTTTTTTCACATGACCAGTTTGTGTTTTACATCTCGCAAGGCTGTTCATTTTTCATTATCATTCATTTTTCATTATATTGTCTTCAATCTGAGCTTGACAAGGACAACCATCCATTTTCCACTGCTAATTCAGGTCATTGGGGCAGTCTAAGCAGATTTACTCAGACTTTTCCTCTCCGGTCACCTTGTCTAACTCTCTTGGTAGGACAGTTCGGTATTCCCAAGCCAGCCAAGAAACATGCCATGTTGTTTCCTTTTCAGAGGACATGTCTGAAACATCTCGCACCTCAACTGCTCCATTAGATGTGTAGGAATAGTGGCTCTAGCCCGACCCACTCTAAGCCAGAGGAAGCTCATTTCCAACTTTTGTATCCACAAACTTATTCTTTTGGTCACCACCCACAGCCTGTGGTCACAGATAAGAGCTGGAACGTTCATGCTCAGCTCTCGTATCATCTACAACAGGGTGTCCAACTCCAGTCCTCGAGAGCTACTGTCCTGCAGCTTTTAGAGGCATCCTTAATCCGACACACCTAAATCAAATGAGTGGCTTGTTACCAGGCCTTTGTCAAACTTGGCATGCTGAAGAGAATCCAACCATTTGATTCAGCTGTGTTGGATTAGGGATGCATCAAAAAGCTGCAGGACAGTAGCTCTTGAGGACTGGAGTTGGACACCCCTAATCTACAAGATACAATGCAGCTGCATCAAGTTTTCACTCCACTCCTAGTAATTCCCAGTTTTTGAATAAAATTCCAAAATACTTGAATTCCCCAACCCAAAGGAGGATTTCATTTTTTTCCAGCCAATAACCTTGTTGAAGCTGACTGCCTGATTCAGGTTAATTCAGTTCAATTTTATTTATGCAATAGTGCCAATTTACAGCAACAGTCACCTCAAGGTGTTTAAGATTGTAAAGCAAAGACCCCACAGCATTAGACAGAAAACCCCAACAATCAGATGACCCCCTGGTGGGAAAGAAGAACCCCAGACTATATTCTAGTGCAGTGGTTCTTAACCTTTTTCGGAGGTACCAGTTTCATATATGCATTCACTGAACCCCTCTTTAGTGAAAAATAAAATAAGATTTTATTTTTAATTCAAGCCATACATATGTTTCTTAATGGTGCACAAAATGAGCCGTGCATGTCGCAGCGGAGGCTCTGCCGAACCCCTGAGACCGGCTCACCGAACCCCTAGGGTTCGATCGAACCCAGGTTAACAACCACTGTTCTAGTGTGATCACAACAGCCATGACACCTTTGATTTCTTGGACCAGAACTACCATCCAACTTGTCCTTTGCTTTACCCTTTGTTTTTATGTCAACTAGAACTTCTGCGGTATTGATCCATTTGTTTGTGCATAAGATCATAAAATGGACTGAAGCAATCTTGTCAACACTTTCCTGAGTTTTCAGGCCCTTCTCTCCATGACAACTAGGATAGGCTAGCCCCGACTCGACCCTGAGCTGGATAAGTGGTTAAGAAAACAATGGACTCGTAGGAAGGCAGGAAAGCTAAATCAAAACTAAAATATCTGATGTTTTTTTTAGGACTTACTTCTGAAAGATTGCACTGTAGAGTGCATGAAACAGGAGGTCCATTAACAGCTTATAACACTAGAACCACTGAAAAGATTTCCCATTGGCTGTAAAACCTTATGTGTCATGTTGTTAATAAATGAGGTTTAGGCATCCAAAATACAAGAAAAAAAAATCGTAGCTTGGGGCAAAATTGACTCTTTCACAATATTTCCCCATGTTATGGTGACAAATCCCTCCCCATACGATTTCATGCTGGGAATGGAGAGGTGGTATGAAAGCCAGAACATACAGGAAGAGATACGTTGAATACTAATTTGGGTAACATTGTACTCAAACATAATTTTTTTTATCTTCTTTTTTTTCACACCCTTTGCTCAGTAATTATGGCTCGCACTCCACCCATCTCAATTCCAGCATTTATTTTCCTCTCATCCACACATCTGTTTTGTGACTATGGTGTGTACTGCTGTTCTACTGACGAACTCTTTCAAGAGACAGAGATCAAAACAGGCAACTAAAGTACTGCTGCCGGAGTAGTTCTCCTCACCGCTCCTATTTGTAGCACAAGAGGACAACACATTCAGTCTTTAGGGCCGAGACGAACAAAAGAAAGTGAGAAAATGTCAAAAAATGCTGTTATCTGAGTATAAACCACGTATTTAAAGTAAATTCTCTTTTTTTGTCGTTGAAGTTGTTGTTGTTGGTTTTACAATAATAAGGAAGTTTATTATATAATGAGCTTTTTGTATCAAAGTGTTTGTTGTTTTAATGGAGCATATAATTATTAAACTGAATAATAACCCGTGTCATATTACCTGTTCCAGCATACTGAGGGGGCAACACTTAAGAAGCAGTAAATGATCATCTGACTAAACAAGACCCACCAGCAATGAGTTCATTCACTCCCATCGTCTGTGTTAAAGCCAGACTGAAGTGCTGCTGTCTTGGTATTCAAATGCATCACTGGAGTTTCATTTGTTGGAGAGGTCAGCCTATGACAGGGATCAGTGTATGGCAGACGGAGGGCAGATTGATTTGACCTCTGTTTTTCTGTCTCTCTCCAACACTGGATGTTTATCCCATTTAGTGTGACAGACTCAGGAATGTGTATATATGTGTGTGTGTGTGTGGTGTGTGTATGTCTGTTCTTTATGCCTAGCCTTACAAAGCACTGGCCCTGACCAAGGCAGACTGAGGTTGATAGATTGTACTCAACTATCTGTCACAGGCCAGGGAAGGGAGAAAAGGACAGGTCAGAGGAGACAGAGGGCTGCATTTTGATAGTGTCCTATTGAGAGAAACGGTTCGACAAAAACAAGTGGGATAGCCTGTCACTGGGCGCTGACATGAAGCGATGAGCTGTCAGTCTAGTTTTGTTTTTCCTCATTAAGAAGTCCTTTTCCTAAATGCGGCATTTGTAGCCAGAAAACTACTTTATGATCCTCTCTGGCTGAGTGCCCCATGATAACATGTTCAGCGATACAAAACACAATCTACCATGTGTCAAATGTTGTTGTTGTCAAGGCGCCTCTTTTGACGGCAGTGGGAAAGGTTGGTGCATAAATTGAAAGGTGTATTACAACAGAAGGGGGCTGAGGCCATACGGTTAATAGGAAAGCTTCTTAAATGCTCCAAGAGAAACAAAGTAGGGGAGTGAATGAAGAACCCCATTAACCTTATCTGTGATTAGAGACCCCTAATCACAAGCAAATGAATGCATCCTAATCACCAAGGCCATCAAGAAAAAACAATTAATCAGCGAATCATTATCAAGCACGTACATGATTTTGGATGGTACTGGATTTCACATGGGGTTTTTTTTTTTTTGTGCTTCTGTGCTTACATGTGTGTGTGTGTGCACACGCGCTTGCATGTGTGTGTGGTTTGGTGTGTTGCAATCAGCCACTCCACATGTGCAGATTTAAGTGTGCATACATATGGAGTTTCTTTTGTCTGTTTTATGCAGCAATTTTAAAAAAAATAGAATTAAGGGCAAAACTATTGACACTGCACTCCAAAAAAAAGATGAAATTTTCAACCCCAAAATTTGGTTTGCTAATCTGTGGCTTGCACATGTCTCTTGGACTTCCACCAAAAGTGAAAGAGCAGGTGAAACTTGTAATCTAATCACTACTTGTAAAAAGACGAATCTCGGTTTTAATTTATGAATTTATGAATTTATTTATTTCTATGCTTTAATTTTAAAAATCTGTTCTCTCTGAATGTATAAAGCATAACAGGTAAAACTCTCATTAACACATCCTCTTTAACATTGACTCACTGAATCTTGTATAAACACACACACACACACACTTGAAAAATGTGATGATGCTCTTACTCATTTAATGCTGAGTACAATCTCCTCATTGTGTTATTTGGATTAATGGTAACAACGTGCTTGAATCTTGAATAGAACTGATGTGAGCTAATGACTTATGAGTCAATCTACAGCAACACCGTCTTTGCAGCCTCTCCAAGGAGGAGAAACAGATCTCTTGTATCTCTTTCACATTCTCACACGATAGCCTAAATATTTATTATGTCTATCTTGCATGTGCACACTGGTATTGTCGTGTCCATTTGCATTGGTTTGTTTGGTTGTTTCCACTTCTGCAGCCTGTCTGTGTGTCTGTGCTCTTCGTCAGCAAAGTGTAATGAATATTTCTGAAGAGACTGTGTGCTGATAGCAGGGGACAGGTACCATCAGATTTGGCATCATGGGCAGATTAATGAGAGTGCTGTATTTAGATACAGTCCCGTGTCCTTGTCTGACCTACTGCCAGAGAGTCGTTCTACTCAGGAAAAAATAGAAGAATTTATTTATTTATTTAACTTATAAATATATTATATTTTTTACAGTTCTATCTGCAATTACCTCAGGGAAAAACTGTTTGTTTGTATTTTTCAGTACATTTCCAAAGAGACTGAAGTTTGGCAGGGCAGCCTTTAAAAAAATACATCTTTAGGCAAAACTAGCCGCCATCATATATCCCCTACAATGAGCTGATTTTCCATCTCCTCTCTTGAGCTGTGACCCAGAAAGTACAACTGTGCCTGGGACTCGCAGTGGGTCCTGACCCTGTATTTGGAGAACACTGGTCCAAAGCACATCTGTATTCAGCACCAGCGCTGTACTCATATTGTCAATGGCCAGCACACAGTCCCCTGAAGATGGATGAAGCTAAAGTCTGGCCTAATAACCAGTCTATACCCTCAGGGTGGGTGTAGCACTGCACTCCTCTGTCACCTGAGTCCCTGCGCTGTCTCTATATTGACTTAGGCATTTCATTTTCAGGCATTCATATTCATCACCGGACAAACCTTCCCAGCTTCTATTGTGTCTGGGAAACATCTCTCTTTCCTGCCTTTCTTGTTCTGGACCATTATCTTTTCTGTCTGCTTGTCACCTGCTATACCTGCTACTACAAATCTAAATAATGAGTAAGTTTGAGCAAACACTGCTGTCCCCACTTATTTATTTTTTCATCCTAAAAAGTCTTTCTTGTGTATTCCTGGTTCCTTTTGTTCTTTTTAATGTCGTTGTCACTGTACAGAACTAACTAAACACCACTTTTGTTGTTGGTGTTGTTGTTTTTTTCTTTCTGGGAACCGAATGGGAATAAACACATTGGGCTTAGAGTGGAAGACGCTGGCTGAATGTTGACAGATCAAAAACTCAATAAATTTAGGGTCAACTCGCAGAGTGTAGTGCACAAAAAAGATTTAATCGCAGACAACTCCGAGAATACCCCTGTTGGTGCAGGTACCTTTTGATTTGATATGATTCTGGTGTTGGAACAGAGAAATGAAAATAGAACAGGGATGGTGCAATTGTAGGCTTAACCATGCTGAAAAAAATCAGGCCACCGAGAGAATGAGAGGCTCTCTACAATGCGTTTGGGCTCACTATTGGTATTGGGCCGGGGCTCTCAAGCTGAAGTAGGCAAGTACTTGTTCGGCTTTGCGTGGATCATTATCAGAGTGCTGTGTGGGAGAGCGGGTGCACGCGCATCCGTGTTATTCTATGTGCTTGTTTGGCCGTGAGTGTAATGTAAGGGAGGATGTGCTACAGCAGCCGCTCTATTGTTCCTCCCTCCCCTACTCTTCCTTCCTTCCTCATCCCCAGGGTGTGCACGGCAAACAGGGACAGATTTCTCCTGTACTTGGAGATGACCTGTGGAGTCATAGGTGATGATGACTGGCCGGGTGAAAAATAAGGCCAGGTGGCTACGAAAGACTGAAAAACCAGCCAGTACCAGAGCCCGTGCTGCGCTGTGCCATGCCACATCGTAGTGCCACTCCTCACCACACCATTAAAAATGACAAATGCCCTCATCAGCTGCTTCCCCAGGTTAGCAACCGCTGCCTGATGCTCCTGAAGCCTTGCGTCTGCCCCAGTTCATCAGCTGGAGTTTGCCACAATTGGGACAACCATTTATTAAATGTGAGTCACCTTTCATTTTTGTCATTGCAAAGGTTGGGAGCAGAATAAAAAAAGAGATAGAAAGCAGTCAAAACAGCTCAAGTGTTGTTGGATAAATGCCGCACATATTTAAGTGTATTCCGTTATGCTATAACCTTAAGACATATACAGTAATTTTAGAAGCTGTGGACAATAATAAAACCCCCAAGATAAAAGTCATCCTTTATGTCCAGTAAAACGAAAGCAGGTGAAAAGTATCTGGGACAGTGTACTGTGAAGGGACAGCACTGAAGTATTAGGCCAGCCAGTGGCCTGGGGTAAATTCAGACCTATTCAGGCTGCAGATTAACAACTCCATCCCAATTCTTCAGCTCCAGGGACACGGGTAGGGGGACACATCTATCCCAAGACAGGTGTATGGTTCTGGGCTACAGGGCAGCAACTGTCCCTCCCTCCGCTGAAGCGGACCCTGGCCCTCTGTGTCCCTGCAGGGAAAAGCCCATTGTGTGCACCATCTGTTGCCTCACAGACGCACACAAAAGGGGTGACGGGGACAACGGGAGGGAGCTGATGTGCAACGCCTGTTTTATATCATTAGGAGGTACAGCTGAATTTGTCAAAGCTATTAAAGAGCATTTTCAGTGCAAATAGGGCTTGAACCTGTGGGCACAAGTGAAGCTGCCAAGCTATAAAATCAGCTTTATTATTCATTCGCGTATCTGGGAAGTCCACTCAAAGTGATTCAAAATGAAATCAGCTGTGATTTTTAAGAGACTGATGAAATGATACTTTGAACCAAAGGTGGATGGGCTGCAGAGCAAGTGGTTCTCACAGTCAGAGTCAAGCTTTACGGGGTAAGCTCGACTCTAGGTTTGCTTGACTTGTAGGTGCAGCTCTGAGCCGACTGGTGGCGTTATTTCCCTTCACTGTAGCGGATACCGCTTCAAATAGGTCAAGGAAAAGTTTTGTGTTTTGACAATGTGCGGTGGGAGGAGCGCCGGGTTACCGATTGGTTAGTGAGTTTCAGCTACCAGTCGGTGATTGGCCCCGGCCCTCTAATGGGGCTGTGAGCAGGCAATGTCGGGTCTCCCCCACCTACTCCACCTACACCCCCTCCCTGCCTCGCACCCCCTTGCTCGCTACACTTCGCTCCTTCCTCGCACTGATTGTCACACATTGTTTACTACGGCTTGAAATGTGACACACAACAGAGGCTATCTGCTGGAGTACCGCTCTGACAACTGGGATTCTTTTTGACGCGCCCCGTGCGTCTTGGTTATTTGGGGGACAGGCTGTGGAGACTACCCTTCTGCCATGACAGTGGATTTGTTTGCGCTCTTATGCGTGCTGGTCATCACATCCTCTGCGATGGAAGGTAAATAAGAAATTGGGACTAATACTTGCCGTATATGTGGACATGACTCTCTCCGAGGGGCGCTTTGTAATGTGGGGGATGCATGCAAGGTTCTGTGTGAGGCAGCGCTGCGTCCGTGGCATGCAGAGCGATGCCATGCACGTGGGTCGCTGTGGGCATCCAGTTATTTCAGAGCAGCATCCTCCGGCTCCGCTCGTGTAACTCGTACTTGTGAAGAACGAGACGTTGCATGATTAAAATGCGTTCACAGCAGCGTGTGATAGTTTATCAGTGACTGTTTATCTTTATTCTATACATAAGTGCAAGCCAGCAGAAGCCTCCGTTATTATTTATGTTATTTTCTTATATTTCCTTTTCCCCCCTAAGTAGTGTTTTCTCAGGGGGATGCAAGCGCTCGCATTTATTTTCCTTTTTTTTTTTTTTAAATTAAACTAAATTACTACAACGAAAATCCACCGTGCATTGTTCTGTGGCACTTTGAATTGGCGAGGCAAACTCTATTAGACTGTGTTGATGGGAAGTTTCCCAAGATGCACTTTATGCTGGATTGCATTACGTCTTTTTACAACTGGAAAGCAACTACAAAAAATAGCCTCTCCCTTTCTGTCGACTATGCCCTGATTTTTTTCTTCTCTTCGTGCATCTCCTTTCCTCCTTCTCTATCTGTGTCCGCATCTGCTCCTGTTTCCTTTCTGTTCCCTCTCACAGTCATCTGGACAAGCGTTGGTGTCAGTAGAGTGGTAGCCAATATCACCTCAGTTAAACATGTTTTTCATTTCCGCTGTGGGACCCCAGGGACCGGACACTAGGCTGCTGCCTGCGACATTATCTGCTGCACGGATAGCCCAGAGGCATGGTGGATATATGGTGTCTTCTCTCGTGTTATTGTACAGTAGCAGCCTCTTTCTAATATAACATACACTAAAGCACACCGGCTTCCCCTTGGCTGTCTGTATCCACTCCCACAAACAAGTAAATTAAAAGCACAGTTAAAATGTGTTTTCTCACACACAGGTTTTCTCTTTAATCGTTTACAACTCTCCTCCTGGGCTGTCCCCAGCTCTGGCGGTACTCTATAATTTGGCGGTGGCTTTCTTGTTTGTGCTCATCAGATTTCGACACTGATATGGATACCAAGCCCAGGCCCAAATTGCTACCTCTGCAAGAATGGATATTCTGAGGTTCAAATGTTTACCCTGTGTGAAATGACAGCAAGAAATGTAATTTTGGAGAGATGAGTGGAGGATGAGAGGGAGGAAAAAAAATTTCCCTGCTTGGAAAGAGGTGTGGGATTTCTGCTTTGAAAAAAAAAAACGGGATGGGACTGAAGCAGATGGGCAGGGAGATGGCCCCTGGGTTACCTCAGTAACAAGGATGAAAGCGATTTCCTTGTTTTTTGATGCTAATTGAAAGGAGGTTGCCCCATGGGAAGGTTAAAATCTTTGCTGATCTGAACTCCAATCTGTTGCTCTTTCATTTTTTTTGTCTGTGTGTGCGAGAGAGAGAAAGCGAGAGGGATTGAGCGGGGGCCATTGATCACATTATCCCTGCCTATCCTGTCACCCTTAATCTGATTAGTCCAAATCTGCTGATAATCACAAAGTGTCAGGGATCTGTTTGTATGCGGCGGGTGTCGGGGTATCTGTGTAACTTTAGAGCCACGACCATATAGAAGGCTGATTGTGATGAATTGAATGGTTTATTTGACCTTACGCATATGGTCGTAGTAAACAACAATTACATCATCGATTCAGACCCTCAAGACCACGTACTGATGAACTGTGGGATGAAAATTATAAGGAAGAAGTACTCCAAGTGTGATTGCATGGGCGGTAGGCTGTGGCTCAGGAGGACGAGTGGCTTGCGTCATCATATCAGGTGGTTGACGGACGGTGGTTCAATTCCTGTAGTGTACCCGATGAATCTGCCGCAGTGTGAATGTGTGAGCGTTAGTTTAAAGCGGGTGAATGAGGGTTGTTGTAAAAAAAGTGCTTTGAGTATTCAAATTGAATACAAAAGTACTATATAAGTACCAGTCTATTTGTCTCGAAGGTGGATTTAAACTCCAGCTGCAGCATAAATACTACACCACACATCAAGGCAAAATATCAACTTACAGAAACACATTCACTGGCGAGCTATTGAAAAGGTGCAGAGAGGCGGTCAGAACCAGAGCAGAAGGTTATAACAGTTAAGTGTGAAGACAGGGCTCTGTATGGTAGCAGTGAAAAAAAGACTTCTCCTTATTATCTTCACTTTTCTTCACAGCTCTCCTCTTTTCCTCGTTTGTCTACCCTACTCTGTTGTTCCTAGTTTTCTTCCCTCATCTCCCGGTTCCGCTCTCATCTCTCTCATCGCTTCTTCAGCTCACTGTCTCTCTGGTATGCATGCACTACTTGCCAACAGCAGCAGTAATACTGCTTTGCTTAGAAAGCCACTGCTTATTTATGTTTGCCCTTAAACCAATTAGGCCCAGATAAGCCCGCTCATTTACCGGCCCAGAATGTGGTGGTGGAGAAAGCTGGAGTGGAGCGAAGGGAGGATGAAACAGCAGCGGAAGATAGATAGAGACCGAATGAGATAAAACGATGAGCGAGACAGAAAGAGAGAGGTCAGCGAGTTTCAGAAAAGATACGGTATGCATGTTTTACAAATGAGATGACTGTAAACGAACCGGGCTAAGAAAGTAAACGAGCACCCTGCTATATCAGGGATCTGACATACAGTAGATGTCTGAGCCATGGCGCAGCATTGTAAAACAGCAGTTTTATTCAGTATGAGTATGATAAGAGAATGTTAGTAATGTGCTGTAACCAGTCCCCCAGGATGCTGTGCTAAGTAGCTGCGCTGCACTATGGTGATGCATCATCCTCAAACGATGGAAGAGAATGTATTGTAGACTCCTGAATAAATAGCAATTATGATCGCTTAATCGATAGTTGTAGGTTATGCAGGTCAGCTAAGTTAAGCAGTGGTGGTGTGGTTGATTAGAGGTCAGAGGAGAGAGTATAGAAGCTTACGTTCGTACGCTTGTCTCAGTGTAAGTAACCGCTCTGTTGAAGTGTCCTTGAGCAACACACTGACTCACCTCCAGGGGTACTACACTGTGGATGACCTGTTGCTTCTCCCCATATTGTGCAGATAATTCAGCAAGCTTTCCTCTGTCGTCTCCCACCCTTTAAACCTTGCATTGAAAACCGAGCTCATACTTTGTGACAGCAGAGTTAAAAATGTAAGTTGTGCGCGCTCACCAGCTGTGCAGAGGAGCCAGCCTGCAAAAAGAATCCTGTTGAGTCTCTAATGGATTTTAATGCAAGAATGCTCTTTTCCTCTGCTCTCTCATTTCATATTATTAGACAAAAATAACAAAGGAATTAAAGCTGAACCGAGGCTCGTGGGTTGATGTGGTAAGTGTAAAAAGACATAAAGCATTATTTGTGTGAGGGGCTGACGTGTGTATTTTAGCCGCAGGCGCTACTGCTGACCTGGGACCACCTGAAGTAGAATTCAATTTCTCCCTTGTTTTTTACAGCCATGTGTGTATTGTGCGTTTGGGTCCCCATGTTGTGAGTATAGCTCTAAAACACATTATAGCTGGCAGGGGCAGCAGACATGGCCTCATCCCATAATAGAGGCTTTATTTTGCCCACAGTGAAAAGACGACTTGTTGTTAAGGTTCGCTTACATAGCTTACTCAGCTTACTCAGCTATGACGACCCCCAGTGCAAACCCCCTACGTGCAGCTTGTGTACCTGCAGTCCTGCAAAAGTGCTTCTTTTCCTGTGAAACTATAACACTTCCAGCGCACGCAGTGCGAGGAACATTCTGTGAAGGGTTTCCCACATTTTCAAAATGTGTTTCACTTCCTCCTCCTCATTCTCTGCGTCTCTGCTTCCTTTCTCACTGTCTTCCCTCAAAGCCCACGTACACGTGACATCCACAGAGAGCACCCCTCAGAGTTCACCTTACCCCAGAGACATCTGAGCCATGGGATGGCCAGATGGTGGATGCAGGTTGGGAGCTTATGCATGTGCACATTTTTTGTGCACAGCCCCCCTCCCCAGTGTGAGAATGAGTTCTGTCAAGGTAGAGCATAGAAAGAGAGAAATAAAGCACTATGCGCTGTATTGCAAGCGTCTCCTCTGCATCCCGGTCCATTTTAATTACTGAAATGGGACTTGCATCGTGGATATCTCATGTTCTTTACGACGCTGTTTTCCAGTGTCGTCCACGCATTTCCGAGCCCAGAGATTTACCGCGGCGATGCTATCAGCAGTGTTAGGTTCCTACCCGTCTTGCTTCGTGCTTGGCCCTTATCTGAGCAGGTGGCCGACTGTGGGACGAGAGCTACGGCCTTATCTGTGCGATCTCGGGGATAAGCAGACCCACTGCATCAGCAACATACGAAACGCATTAGAGCACAGGAGTGAAAGCGGTGACGCTCGTGACACAGTTCAACCTCAAACTGTGTGAGTCATCTGTTTGCTGGTGAAGCCAGATCGCTCAAATGGTGAGCACACAACAGGGAGAGAAGCACGCAGCGCGCTCAGTGATTAGACTTGATGTGCACAAGAGCACAAACTTTGAGAGAACCCTCCAAGCCACACCTAGTATAGGAAAATGGCAATGCAGGTTATTGATTGGCTGCAGTGACCCAGCTTCTCCACCACTCATGGATGGTAGTGTGAAAAATGTGCTTTTTCTAATTCTTTTTTTCAGTCTCAGAGGCTTTTTTTCCTCTCCATTATCACCTGTCCTACAGATTGGGTGACAGTTGTTCAGTCAGCAGGAAAGGGGAGCCTCTTCAATATCTGTTGAGCTGAGAGGTGAGAAGAAAAAGCATTGATCACCGAGTCTTATTTCCCAGTGTTCACGCAGCCTTGCTCCTGAGGCTGTTATACTTAAAGCACCATTTCAACCACCTCTCCTCCATCCCATGGTCCCTTAAGCTTGTCCATTTCAGCTTCTCCTCACCAACTCAGAGTCAACCCAGGACCAAAATGCTTGTTACTGACTTTTTCAGAAGTTCTTCTTGCCTGTTAGATTGTTCTTATGAATTTAATATGAGGGTGCAACCTTTAAGAGCCTGTTAATAGTGCAAAAAAAAAAAAAAAAAGACATATGGCACCATGTTTTTATTGCTGATCAAATAAAGTTGTTAAGATAGACCCCTTTCTTTCTATTTCCCAGTAGACTTTAGGAAATATACTTTTTTAGACATAAATAACTGTGTAGTTATATTAAACCTCTGTCTACAGACGAGCACGACGGATACCATTTATCACCTAGCTTCACCTTTCATGTCACCATTTTAGCATTAGCCATAGCAACGCGCCGCTACTTTCACAGTAACACATGGCTAATGTGGCTGTCAGGTAAATGCTAATAGTTAAACAGGTAACGTTGACGTGTGCATCGGCCAGGTTAACATTTCTGATCTCTTTAATCTCACTCTTTGATAATTCGGTATTGTTGAAGTGAGAGCTTCACTGACCTTTTCAAAAAGGGTGAAGTGTGCATCACTGTTGATATTGATCCTGTTAAAAAAAGAATTTTAATATTGATTATGATCAGAGTATTGTTTTTTTTTTTTTTTTATTGGCAGCCAAAGTGCAAAGTACAAAAGGCACCATCTCTGGCTGTGGGAGTATTAATTCGGATGGCGTGGGTATTTTAAGTAGAAATATATATTCCAGCATGTTTTGCAATGAAGTGTGCTACTTCCACCTGAATAATTTGCCAGTTATTTCACTCTGTTTTTATTTTACACAGCATTTTAGCCTTCTTAGTTGCATTTTGGCTGTAGATTTGTTTTTTGTGGTTGTAAGCGCAGGGTACACTCCCGTCTGTAAACTCTTATTTCCCAAACCTAACAGCCTTTGAAAAACTGGCTATTTCTCCCTTCTTCTCCCCAGTTTTTTCCCCCCATCTTTCCCCCTTCCCCCCGCAGACGTTTTTGGTTAAAAACAGATGCATTTATAAAGCATTATAGGGAAAGTGAAACATGAGCCTGTCGTCCTGAAGATGTAACAGGCACAGCATTGGCAGAAAGAGAGGAGCGAGACTGTTGGGGTTGTAGGCGTGCAGGCAGAAAGAGCTTCATTTATGATTGTTATAATGAGATCTATTTTTAAGTCTGGCCCAGAATGAATTAATATGACTTTTAAGCCCAAAATCTAAGGCTTAAGGGCGACAAGTAGGAAGGGAGTGGTGCAAGAACACGTAGTGAATCAGTGTTTTTGTGACTTCCAATGCGTGGGAAACTTGAAACGTCTCTTTTAAAGTCTACAATCAAACTGATAAGAATATCAGCTAAGAGTACATGCTTGATAACTACACACTGTGTTTATTCAGCAAATCCCTTGCTGCAGAAGTTTAGATGTGCAATATATGAAGCTGCCACCATGCAGGAATTTTATAAAACTGTGGGACCTTTGCATTTAAAGTGAATTAGCAGCCCAGCGGATGCTGTGTCTCCAGCGCTCAGAGGAATTAAAGGCAGAACGTTAATAGGGCTGAAATTACGGTTGGTGGTGGAAGCTGCTCCACTTCTGATTAAATAAAAGCCGGCTCCTCTACAGGCTGTTTCTCATAGGGACTGACAAGCTCTCACACACACACAAGTACAGTTGTAAATGTGCGAGAGCCTCGCAGCGCACACATACACAACGACATGCATAGCTTTGATGTGTGGAAAGGAAATGAGCAGAGACTGAGAGCTAAGGGCCTGGGCCTGAGGCCTGTCCCATTATTAATGAGTAAGTGCCAGAGCTTCTCCCAGGTTCAGGACATGTGGACATATTTCACTATTCGCCTGCCCTTCTCCTCACCATAAATGTAATCTCTTATTAAACATTGGCTTCGTGGCAAGAGAGTGTCAGAGAAATTGTGCACGTATATTTGTGTGTCTGCATTTGTGTCCCATTAGCAAGAGAAATGAAAGTAGTGGTGGAGAAAAATGAAGTGCCTGCGCAGTGCAAAATGGAATGCCAGCTTCCAAGGGGGACACTGATGGGCCAATAAGTAGCAGTGGTGGGAGGACAGTTTTCACCCTGCATAACACTGAATCTCTCTGCCAGGCAAATTTCAGCCTGCCCTGTGCTGTCCACTTTTCTAGCTGGAGAAGAAAAGAGCATTTCTGGAGGTAATTAACTATTGATTTGAAGCATAGAGGGTAATGGGGAAATGAGCGGACAGTATCTCGATCTACCGGCAGCGGGCTGGCTGGCTAGAGTACAACTAAGAAAACTGACAGGGTGTGAGGAGCATTTCCTAAGTGAAACAAAGCCAAAGGTGGTTTGTTTGGGTGTGGAGTTCTGTTTTCATTTTGGCAGAGAGAAGAAGGAATCAGAAGCCTGTGAATGTCTGTTGATTGCTGCCTTACTTTCTGCGTCACATGCAGCTGTTAAACTGTGGGGTCTTTGATCAGGACGGCATCCTTGACACTTAACTTCATTTGACATCATTTCTGAGAAAAAAACACAGTGACATCATCTGTGGGGTCACAAATCCCTTGACATCACACCTCATCCAGCTAACTTCAAACTTAGGATCACACCTACTTGGATCCAAACCACTGCGGCCAAAAGACTGAAGAGAAACACACACACTGGGATTTCTTCATTTATTAGTGAGATTTTTCTTTCCTTAGCTTGCCATGTTTATGTTTGGTTTGATAGCCAAGTTAATTCGAGTCTATATTGCTGACCTTCCAGGACCAAAGGAACTAATTTAAATGAGACGCATCCCGAGTTCAATTCAAAACCAAACGTCCTCAACTTACACTTTTAACCCTGCAGGAGATGATATATATTTCACAGAGAGTGTTGCTGTGTTCCTTCCTCTGCGCTCTCCTTTGACAGCTCTGTGTGGTATTGTTTTTGTTAGCGGCGAGCTAGAGGACAAGGATTAGGACTCATTTGTGCAAGAGAACAGAGGCGACGAGGGACGAAGAGACAGAGAGGGAGCAAATGATAAGCCTGTATCTGCCTACAATCTTATTTGTGCTAATGAGGAGGCTGGTGGTTCTGGCTGCTAACCCTTAAGCACATCCAGCCTTTAGAGTGCGTATGGCTACATGTCATTTTTATGAGAGTACGTCTCCTTAGCTCTCTATGGGGATTGTGATTTTAAAAAAATGGAAAAAAACAACAACTCTGATGTAGAGAGGTTTTATTGTTGCTGTTAGCCAGAGTAGTTTGTGTATTTGCTGTTAGTGCAAGCTTAGTTGTTACAATTGCAGTTGAAATTTCTGAAGAATGTCTTGATTCAGCTAGTTAGCAGACTCAGTAAATCACTCTTTTCCCAAACCTCTATTGGGGCTCAGTGAACGGTATAAATTCATGCCCCTCTTCAATTGTTCTCTTCCTCCTCATTCCCTATTCTTAAGAAGTCTGTCCCTTCCCTGCTTTCTGCATTTAAAGCGGCATGCCTTTGATGTGAGCTTTACACACTGTTAGACACCCACTCAGCAGATTGACACTGATGTCTGGGCGGAGTCGGTCCATTTCTGAGAGCTGGGGAGATGAACTACCTGAATATACTGTACACATATGGTACACAGTCAAGTAGTTTTAAATAACGTAAAGTGGGATGTGGACGTGAATGAACAGATGTGCTCATTTTTCCACTCCGGCCGTGCTGCACTCAGCTGATGACGTGTCAAGATGATAAATGTTCCTACTAAGCCAAGCTGAATGTAATTGTAGAGCGGTTTTCCTGGTGTTTTACAACTATGTCACACCGATTTTAGAGGAAGCTCAGTTAAAACCAAAAGATACATTCTTGACATTTAAGATGTCGATTGGATATTATTTAAAAAAATAAAAAATTCCACCAAATTCCCTAAACACCCCTCCAGCACAGTGTTAGAGCTTTGCTACAGAACAAGTTCAGTAATGCTGAATGATTTGTAAAGGCCTAATTAGGGAGGATGTGCATGATGTGCATGTGTGTGTTTGTGCTGTACAAATTGTCAGATGTAGTTTGTGTGTCTGTTCTAGGGATCACTTAGTTAAGATCGTGTAATTAAAAAAAGAAAACATACACATACAAACTAGAGCTGGGCGATATGAGATTTTTTCATATCACGATATGTTTTTTTCATTTCAGGCGATAACGATATCTATCACGATATGAGCCAAATAACTATATTTGTAAGATTTAAATGTGCCGTTGCTCACAAGTAAAATGTGAAATAATCAGCAGCTTGTTTTTATTTAAATATTTATTTCCCATAATAAGTTCAACAGGGTAGATGTACTTAAGGAACATGAGACTTTTTCAGATAAATAAAGGCAAATATTGCAAACTACACACAAGGCAGCCGCTAAAGCGTTTAAGTTTCAAAATAGAACAAACGAAACAGACTAAATTGTCAATTCCACTTAGAAACAAAATATTAATTCTAAAAATAAATCTTAGTTTGTTTTACAGAAGAACAGACAAAACTGACTAACTTTTGTCAATATCAAATAAACTGAGAACTAAAAGGAAATTCTCAATCTCTCCTTGTTGTATAGCTGAGCTTTTCAAACAGTTTTAACAGTTACTTTAGTCTGACAAAAGCCGAATGACGAATTAGCGCTTCCAGTCAGAGACTGAGGCTACGTCCACACGTACACGGGTATTTTTGAAAACGGAGATTTTCCGTTTTCGTTTTAAAAAATAATCCCGTCCACACATAAAGGCAGAAATGAAGGAAAACGCTGCTATGAACATGCCAAAGCAGCAGGTGGCGCTAGATTCCTAACCGTGCAGAAATGTTGGCCAATCAGAAGTCTAGAAGCCTCGGTGGGAAAAAGTAAACAAAGCTGGGGCATAGAAGCAGAACCGAGTCGTATGTGTGGACGGACAGTAACTGTGTGTATATGTAAGCATTTAAACACTGCAGAGAGTAGAATTAACAGTAACAGTATTGTAGAAATTCATTTCACTGAAACAATAACGCGGCGCACAGTGTGACGCATGCACCAGTTTATTGTATTTCCAGACTTGCTTTCGGCACAATTTACAGTGCACGCTACTCTGTTTTTTGTCAGACTTGAAATAGCCGAAATACCACTACGGAACTTCTATGGCTCTTCCGTTTGACGATCTCTCCGGCACTGGAACCATCATCTGTTTTCTCTTCAGTCATGCTCGGTTGATTCTAGTCGGCACACTCATTTCCTCCATTACCCGCTGGCTGCTTCCCAAACAAACACACGTGCGGCTTGGCACTTGTGCTGTACGTAACAAGTCACGCTACGTGACGCTGCGGCTGTGATTGGTTCGGCTCTGCGCTACTTAATTTGGATTGGCTGACCTTTTTTTTTTTTTTTTTTTTTTTTTTTTTTGAGGACAAGAGCGGCGAGGTCTATCGCGATAGCGTAATTTCTCTATCGAGTAAAAGTTATATCGCGATACATATCGTTATCGTTCTATCGCCCAGCTCTAATACAACCACACCAAAAAACTGTTTTATTCATCAAAACATCCACAAAACAAAAACAACATACATTTTAAGGCAGATGCAATCATTGACCAAACCCAAGACAGACACACAGTTAGAAAAAACTGGGGCAGAGACTTAACAGTGAAAATTGATGAAGACTGATTAAGGTTATAACATAGTTATGATATAGTCAGTAGGCGTATAAAAGTATTTTCAAGATTTTTCTTTATTATTTTTCTTTTTTTTTTTTTACCTAAGCCAATGTCAGTACTATGAAAATGACTTGCGTCACACCTCATTTCTTTAACTTTTGCAAGCAAAATAAGAACTAGGTGGAGTAATTTATTGAAATGTGTGCAAACATCATCATGATTTACATTTCTTAAATACATGACTTTCAGATGTTGTCCATCTGCTGTAGATTGTCTTTGAGGTCTGACAGTCCCTCTTTTGTCCACCACTTGTCCAGTTTAATCTGTTTTTTTAAGGACGCTGCACATATCTCTGCGCGCCATGCAGAGACGTGCCAAGATTTCGACTAATAGCTCTTTGGGAATTGCCTTGTTGTTGCACAAATACTATTTTATGCTTGTCAAACTGTGTTATCGTTGGCATTTTCTATTGATTGAACTAAAGAAATGGGAAGAAATTATGTGTTTTTGTGGCAGGCTGCTGGTAATAAAATGCCTAAAAATACAAGTTAAAATTGGCCTGCCGTGTTTAGACACCATACTTGTTCATCTATTGAGACTGGTGTATTTATTTATTCTTGAATAATTTATAGGTCAGCGTTAAGAGGCTTAACAAACAAAACGTTCCTCTCAAAATGGTCAAGTGCAAGGACTCGACAGAGAAATGAGTGAAAAGGCAGCCAGTTTCCAAAGATAAACCTTGAAAGAGCTTCAGAAAGCTTGCAGAACTATTGCTCAAGGCTGCTTTACAAGTTACAAGAATGCCCCAATCCTTGGAAGCAAACTATAAAGAAATGAGTGGTGGCCCAAGACTTTCCCATACTGGTCCTGTGAATGGTTTAACAAATAGAAAAACAACTTGGAAGACCTGAAAAAGAAAAAAAAGAACCTATAAAATGTTATTAATTTATATAGTTCAGCTGTTATCTGACCACTTGTGTTTACTAATCAATAGGTTAAATCCATTTGTGTTATTGTATATACGCTTTTTAAGTCGTGCTTATAACAGCAATTGAAATTATAAATCTAGATCTGTGTCATGACTATATTTTCAGGGTTGGAATAGCAAAAATCTGCAGGTTGGGGAATTGCATAGAGCATGCATACTTCTGTTTTATGTGCGGTGCCTATTCTAACGCCAGCATCATCTCCAATATGATCCATCACACAACTTCATGGTGGAATGGTCAGTTTAAGAAAAAATCTAGTTTCATTTTTATGTGTTTGTTGGTGTGTTTGTCAGTACTTGTTAAACAGAAGGAGATTTCGCTTTGTGTGAGAAGAATTTTACCTGCAACTGGTATCGTTTCTTCATTAGAGTACTTGAGTTTGAATGAATCACGTTGCTGAGTTTGTCCCAACTATATATTTCAAGTGGGTATATCATGTTCCAACGTGTCTTAATGACAATATTGACTAAGTAATACTGATTATAAAGCGGATGTCTAGACAAAAAGCAGTTAGCTTAGTAGAGTCATGCAGGGGTGTGTTACAGTGTTACAGTCTCCCAGGCTTTTGTTCTCCTCACGAAAGCTTTAGTCCTTCTTTCCTCAGACAACACTAAACAGGTTAGGGAAAATAGGGAAAGTACTTCCTTTTTTTAAAAAGCAGTGCGTGAGTATCTTAGGCTGTTACGATTTGCAGACTCATGTTCATAGTTCTTCTTTCCACCTGATCAAATCATAGCAAATTTTTTTTGTCTGTGTGTTTGTTGGTGAATATGTGACCGTTGATGACTCATCTCTTTGTAAAGAAAGCCAGGTTTAGTTTGAAAGTTTGAAAAGAAAATGCCTGACCCAAGAAAATGCTTTCATGTCTCAAATAATCCAGCAGCCCACCATTCATTTGGCACTTAGGAAGCCACTTGATATGTGAACTTGCTTTACCCGAGGTGCAACAGAGAGGCACAGATGTGTATTGCTCTCTTCGCGTGATGGTTATAACTCCTGACAAGGTCACTGTGTGAATCTTTGAGTGTGTCTTGTGTGCGTATTTGTGCGAGGAAATTCAAGCTTGTGTAAAATGTTTTTCAGACACCTGCCAATGATTGGCCCGAAGTGGACACCTTTTTTCTGTTATTACTGATGGCTGAAAATTTAAAAGGAGCCTGGAGAGTGACTTACATTTCTGCACTTTCTGGTTTTTTGTAATCAATTTGTGGTTCATGCAATGCTCTGTGAATCTCTTTGAACTCTTTGATAAACATCCTTTAGCAGCTTCTAAAAGGAAGAGCATGATGGATGGTCTGACGGACAGATAATGCATCTAAAAAAAAGAAAGAGAGAAAGAAAAAGGGGGGAAAAAAGAAGCAGAAAAGATGACGCGCAAGCAAGAAGCGTCCTTTCTCTTTCTGTTGTCTTGGCTGTACAGATTGATTGTGAATCGTCCAGGATGTATGGCATTGCGATCATATCATGGATCAAAGCATGGGGAGGGAATGACAGATGTCGTAAGCGTCCTTTGTTTATTTGAGAGCTGAGTGGCTGTGTGATGGATTGGCTGTGTTTTTTGGATACTAGGATGATTTGTCATCTCCTGTGTGTCCCTTTGTGTTTGTTTTAAACATTTAAAGGGGCAAACAAAAGGTTTGTCCCCTGCTGAAAAACGTCCTAAAGTTGGACATTTTGCCACCACGCGGGCATTTATAGGTTAAATAGTACAAGCCATTAAAATTATAAGCCCACGGCCGCTTTTAGGGAGTATTTTTTTATTTAATATTACCTTCAATGGGACATTTGTCAAAATTCTAGAACATTATGTGAGTATTCCTGTTAGACTAAATGTGCCTCAAAGAAATGGGGCACCAGTGGTGGTAATTGGGCCATAATTGGGCTGTTGAGGAAGGGGTTAAGTGGGTTTCAGTCAAGGTCATTTCGAGTGGTAGGCTATATGTACCCTAGAATGTCCCCCAAACTCCTGAGCATTGTAGATATGAAATTGTACTGGCAAGCTGAAATCATGCTGTAATTGCTACAGCTACACTGGAGATTTGTAACACACATGGACGTGCGGTTGTACGGTGTGCTCCCATCTCAGGTGGAGAGTAGATCGGGTCATTGATATGGAGGACCATTTCTATGCTAACAGCTCCTGATTGCGCTGCCTTTCACATCGCAGTGACATCAGCACATTGCTAATTGACAGATAATTGCCAATAATCACAACATGGATCTGTGTGAGTTCAATTAGCAGAGCCTGCTGCAGCGTGCCAGCTCTTTTAAGAAAAAAAAAAGAACTGATCATTTGGCTCTTGTTTAGTAGCCTGGAGTAATCAAATTTTTCAAGAACAATTTTGGAAATGGTTGTGCATTGTGGATATGTTTGGGATTTTCACGTTGCAATGTGTACAACAGTGTTTGCTGCTGCCTTCGAGTGAGATAAAAGCCAGGGACTTGTAATGGGATCCTGTCTGTTGGGAAAAGATGGAGGAAATCGCTGGGAGCAGGAATGTGCTTGACTTGTTCGTTTGGGTCAGCGAAGGAAGTACTGGTGTCTGTTTGTGTGTGTGTGCGTTAGAGGGAGTTGTTATTGTCCAAAACTGTATTTGCTCAGCAATAGAAAAACTGAAATGTGATATGAATATCCGCTCCATTCTTCCATGAAAGTACCTGAAAATACCCCTGAAAAGGTCCCATTTAGGCTCGCTCGCAGACAATACAGTACAATGCTCCTGATGACAGGCTAACTGGGGGAGGAAATAGCCCTGCTAGGGCCAACATAATAGCGGAATATTCTGGAAGCCACAGGAGGGATTTATGGAGGCAAATAGTCTTTTCTCTAACATTCAGTGGAACAGTGTGTATGGGTTATATATGTGTGTGTGTGTGTGTGTGTGTGTGTGTGTGTGTGTGTGTGTGTGTGTGTGTGTGTGTGTGTGTGACATGCTGACCTTCTTTGCTGTGTGTCCACCACGTTCTGTGATGAAGTGAGATGTGTGAATTGGAGTCTTGCCTAACCTGTCAATCAGATGAAGAGATCATTAGAGGTGTCACACTCAAATCTCTCGTCTCTCTAATCAGCTGTCATACTAACAACCCCAACTTCTCCATGTGCCCGTGGCCGGCTGCCAAATGCAAGTTCATGAGTTGAAGCTGAATACACGGTGGAATTAAAGCCTTGGTTATTTTGCTCATGAATTTTGTTCAAATGGCTCATATATCAAGGTGAACACCCCTTGGTTGTTCTCTCTTCCCACATTGCCAAGGAGATGACTCTATCTTGGGGTCCGCATGTAGCTCATGTTGGATCCCTGTTGCTCTCTAACAGTGAGGGAGTGCAATTAGCGCTGAATTTGCTGAGGGTGGCATGGAACCAGAGACCTGTCACCTCTGCTTCACAGCTCAGTCTTTGAAGACACGTATGCACATGCACACGCATGTGCCTGCATGTGTGCTGCCATGCGTGGGGAAAGGGAGCATAAAATCACGGCACCTGCTTCACAGCAGGTGGTGAGACTGCCTCACCAAGACAATGTGTGTGTGGGAGGAAGGGCAAGATGCAGTGAAAGGCATATTGCATGTGATCAGAGACAGAACAGCATCTAAATGCAGGCAGTTATTTGTAATCAATGTTACCGCAGGTCCCTTTGGGTATGCTAATGTATTCTAAAATGTTAATATATTTCAGTGCCAAACCCCTAAGTTGTATCATCGGAGTGAATGAGCGATGGTGCACACCATGACAATGAGATGGAAATCTGTTTTTGGAATGTCATACAGTATCTTGGGGGAAATGAATTCCTGCATACAGTTATTGAGAAATTGCATTGCACTGTTTCTGACTGGACTCTTCAGGTAGCAACCATTAGAATTATTTGATCCAAGTTTGAAAGTCCCTTTGATGTTTCTGGTGAAGGGCTGATGTGGCACAAAATGGTCAGAAGCTCATTGACGTGGACAGGGAATTTGATAGGGTGGGCTGTAACTGACCCAAGAGACTGGCAATTGGATGTTGTAGCTGTGAAATCTCTCTTGATCATGGAACACTTCCAGAAAAAAAAAAAAAAAAAAAAAAAAAAAAAAAAAAGATCATGGAACAGCTGGGTATGAACTAGAGATGGCACGATACCACTTTTTTATGTCCGATACCGATATCATAAATTTGGATATCTGCCGATACCGATATGAATCCGATATAGTGTTTTTTAATCAACAAAACTGTTTTTTAAATATCTTGCTGCATTTTGTATAAGTTCATACTCAAGTTTAAAACAACAACTACACTAAAGCTATTCTGTTATACCTGTATGCAAAAAAAAATATTTCATAGTTCAGCAACACTGATCAATCTAATAAACTTAGACCTACACCATCCTCCCTATTCTGGTATTTTAAAGAGTACTTAGCGTAAATATTAAGCAACCTAACTAATAGGGTTCCAACTCCCAGCAACAACAAAAATAAATAAATAAAAAATAGGGAACCACCCCTCACGCTCCACCTCATGATGCTTAATCGACGTAATCAACCTTAATTTGATGCAGTGTGAAAAAAAATGCACAGAAATCAATTATTTTTCAAGAAATATTAAATAGATTCAACATCTTTCTTCAACAAAATTGCAGACTGCACAGATAGTACCTTCCCAAAGGAAAAAGTACTATAGCTTACTAGGGTATATATATTAGACTTAACTCATTCACTGCCAGCCATTGGCAGTGAATGAGTTAAACCCATTGACTCATACACTGCAATTGACGGCTATAGACGTCAATGGCAGTGAATGAGTTAATAGTTACTATATACAGTAATTGACTTCTATTCCTTTTACATCAGATTAAAACTTTGGGTGTAAGATTTGGATAATTATTTATTAAAAGCTAGACATTTTAAATGAGAATAAGAAAGAAAAGTATGTCTTTGTGCCCCCTTTTCCCTGTTAATGCCCTATCGGCCCCCCTGGCTAAACTTTGCTAGATCCGCCCCTGCACAGTTACCAGCCGTCAGCTGTAGAAAAAGATCCTGGTGTAGAAAGTAATATTAAATAAATTCTAACAACAGCTGATCAAGCTTAAACGTGCTGCTGTTGTTCAGCCGCTGGTTTCCTCTTTCTGGTGCAAAGTGGGCCAAAAACAAACAAAAGAGACAGACTCGCGACAGAAAAGCCGATCAGCTGATCGTTAAGCAGTTTCATGATTGAAGTAGCAGCAAGAAGAGGCAGTCGCTCCATATATCGCTTGTTAAGCTTAACGCAGGAATGCTTTACAAACATTCAGAGATGGACTTTCAATTCAATTCAATTTTATTTATATAGCGCCAAATCACAACAAAAGTCGCCTCAAGGCGCTTCATAGATACAGAGAAAAACCCAACAATCATATGACCCCCTATGAGCAAGCACTTTGGCGACAGTGGGAAGGAAAAACTCCCTTTTAACAGGAAGAAACCTCCGGCAGAACCAGGCTCAGGGAGGGGCGGCCATCTGCTGCGACCAGTTGGGGTGAGAGAAGGAAGACAGGATAAAGACATGCTGTGGAAGAGAGACAGAGGTTAATAACAGATATTATTCAATGCAGAGAGGTCTATTAATACATAGTGAGTGAGAAAGGTGACTGGAAAGGAAAAACTCAATGCATCATGGGAATCCCCCGGCAGCCTACATCTATTGCACCTGGTCCAGCCCTAACTATATGCTTTAGCAAAAAGGAGAGTTTTAGGTCTGATCTTAAAAGTAGAGATAGTGTCTGTCTCCCGAATCCAAACTGGAAGCTGGTTCCACAGAAGAGGGGCCTGAAAACTGAAGGCTCTCCCTCCCATTCTACTTTTAAATACTCTAGGAACAACAAGTAGGCCTGCAGAGCGAGAGCGGAGCGCTCTAATAGGGTGATATGGTACTACAAGGTCATTAAGATAAGATGGGGCCTGATTATTTAAGACCTTGTATGTGAGGAGCAGGATTTTGAATTCAATTCTGGATTTAACAGGAAGCCAATGAAGGGAAGCCAAAACAGGAGAAATATGCTCTCTCTTTCTAGTCCCTGTCAGGACTCTTGCTGCAGCATTTTGGATTAGCTGAAGGCTTTTCAGTGAGTTTTTTGGACTTACACACTTGCTTTACTTCTCTCGGGATAACTTTGTCGGAGATGAAATGCCGGGTTGCTAGCGAAGCTCCACATGCTATCCAGACCACCGACAGGTCCCGCATGCCACAGCCGCTCTATCACGTGATGCATACTGCTCCGAGTGCTAACGTTCTGAGGTGAGTTACGGCGTGTTGCAAGTTTTGTGAGGTGCTTTCGTGATATTTAATGGATCGGATTACATTTTTTATTTTTCTCCGATATCCGATCCAGTAATTTAGGTCAGTATCGGACCGATACCGATACGTAATATCGGATCGGTCCATCTCTAATATGAACATTTGAGAAATAAACCAGAGGAAAAAGAAATCATGTCTATTCCTTTGTCTGTTTCTCTCTCTCGTGATACCTGGTGATTTGTTTGTGTTTTTGCATAATGATCAAAGCTACCAGATGACTTGTTTTCTTTTGACTGACATTAGACTCTTTCGTAGCTAAGATTTACATGTAGTCAATGTCCCAAATCAAAGGTCAATGGCGAAACAAGTGAGAAATGTGGTGAAATCTCTGGTCCAAAGTGGGTGATCCTAACTGAGTGAACAAGAAAAAAACTCAAACGATCTCAAAAATGTACAAATTTTTCACATGTTGACCACTTAAAAGCTTTATAAAAAAATAATCAAACATATATAACCAATTAGTTTTGCACACTGCCTATATTTTTATTATTACTATTATTATAGGGTCCACTTTAAGTAGACATTGTCATTGTTTGTTTTTCGTCTTTCATATTGTTGCTAGTCAGCCAATCAATTCCTCTTGTGCTTCGTCTGCCTGCGTTTCTTTCTCCCATCATCCACACAGTAGACTGCCAGGTTGTGTAACATGTTGGTTGGCTTTGTACTCACAGATGATGACTTTTGACAGTTGCCTACATTTATGTAATTAGCTTTGTGTTGAGTCAAGTGCATGTGTGCACTATGAGTTTTATTTATTTATTTGTTTTTTGCATAAATGTGCCTACATGCGGGTTTGTGTGTGACAATGAGTGCGGATGCTAGTGACAGCTGACTGGGCCCACGCTTCTTAAATTAGCCTTGCTGTCTGGCCCCAAGGGAAGGCATGGATGTTCAGATATGGAGAACGCTTTAAAGCTTCAATTCCTGCTTTCCTTCTCTGTAGAGGATACAGCCATCCGAGTCCCACTTCTGCACCTCAGGATCTGAGTGAACTTATCCCACAAGCAGTAATGACAAAAGGGAATTCGGGCCTGGGCCTAGTGCCAGGATTAATGTTTATCGTGGAAAAGCTCGTGCCGAAGATGCTTGCTGCAAGGAAGAGCAAGAAAAAAATATTTTATTCTTCTCCTTGCAGCTATCGAGTCTCTTGAAGAGTTTGTGCTGTTATTTAAAATATTTGCTTTCTTTATAGTATAGTTATATTGAGCATGAATGTTTACAGCAGAGTCTTGATCTTGGAGTAAAGTATTGGAGAGGTTATTGTCAGAGCTACACGATTTGCAGTAACACAGGTCGGGGACATGCCATCATTAATGAAGTTCTTTTGGGTTAGTGATTTTTAATGGAGCTGAGGTTATAATCACCACCTGAGTAGTAATCTGGAGGTGATCAATGTGGCAGTATAGTTTATTGTTTGGCTCGTGTGTGTGTGAGTGACTGGATAGATAAAGGAATAAAAGGGTCCCCGTGTGACTCGGGCTTTATTAAAGAGAAGTTAATGAGTTCCCATGTCTCATTTTTTCCTCCCCTCCCAATTTATTCTCGCCTCCATCTCGTCTTCATCCTATCTTTTTAATATCCCCGTTGTTCATACTGTTGCTCAAAGTGTGTTCATGCTTTTTAGGCACGCTGCCTTGTCCTGGTAAGTAAATTACAAAACTGAGCCACAGCAGCACTGGGAATACAAATATCAACATATCTGGTTACATCCCAATCTGCTGCCCTTTTCTCTTTCTCTTGTGGGCTGCCACGCTCATCTTTTTCTCGTGCACAGAGGAATCTCGCCTCTATCGCTGTCTGCTAGTTGGATTTTCATGCTAATTCAAGTAGATCTAATCTGACTGAGGCTGATCTCAGATGTTGTGCGACGTCCCTGATGTTGACGTGTGTGAGCATGTTTGTTCATTTGCGTTTCTCGTATTATAGCGTTTTATTCTTTTCATGCGCGCATCCTTTGTTCCTTGAAATCGCGTAGCTCTTGCGGCGCTGGTATCAATGATGCTAATAGACTTCTACAGTGCTTTTGTCTCCACTGTTTACCTTGTGGCTTGATACAAAGCGCCCTTGCTGTCTGTCCTAGTCTGTGTTATGTTCGGAGAGGTTAGTCACAGGAGAAAACTCACCGAGTCTGCAGGCAGTAAAAAGTTAGTGATAACAGGTGGCACTTTGTAAAACTCAACTTGGGGGAGGAAGACGAGCCAGCGGAGAAAAGAGGTGAAAGTGAACGAGGTAGACGAGGGCGTAGAAAAACAGAAAGCCGTGTTTGTGCGCTCTCTCCCGAGGCACAGAGTGCAACCAGTGACCTGACATGCCGGCGGAATAGTGTTCTGCTGCCGTAGCATCAATCTGCTTGTCCCTGCTGCAGAGGCAGGAAGGGAACAGCAGCATGAGCACACAATGCTTTGTCGCTGAACACTTTGTACAGTTTCTCCTCTGTCATGGTTGCTGGAGAAATTACACACAGCGAGCAGACATGGCAACAAGCGTGCACAGGCACACAATCACAGAGAAATTGCACCAGCATGATGCTTCCTTATGGAAAAAAAACAACTGTAACATGAGGATAGCAGGTATGGTTTGAAGGAAAACATGCTCTTAATTGCTCTGTTCTTTATGTGTTTTCTCACAATCTCCAGCTTTATCAGTTTGACAGAACAAATGTAGATCTGTGTCTGTGTTTTTGCAGCACAGTGAGATTTTAAACCCGGTATATTTCATGTCATCTGATTCCATTCCAGTTTTATTCTGGAGGCTTCCCCTCTCTCTGTCTCTCTCTCTCCTGCTGACTGTAGCCATCTGGGCTTTTGATCCAGTGGAAATACTCTGACAGGCCTATTTGAGGGGAAGAGAGATGACATTGTGTTGCCGCAAATCCATAGTAGGGACATGGAGGGGGCACTAGCGAAAAGTCTGTCTCGTGGAGTCTGTCTTCAAAAGGCAGAGGGGGATACTATATCCTTTTGGAAGATCTATGCCGTGTGATGTCACTGACATTCTCTCCTATTCGCTGGAACCCTGTTGGACACTGAGAGCTGACACATCTGTGGCACCAAGCCAAATCAACTCTGATTTACACCACACCACCATCTAGAGGGAGGGCCGGCCCAGTCACCCTGTCTTTCCGAAGATGTATGGCGAGGCGTTAGCGCAGCATCAAAAAACAATCACTCACAGAGACACACACATGCATGCGCGGACTCATAATAAAACATGATGAGCGCTTGGAAGTATCTCCACACAAGTTATGGCTGCTAATGTTTCACGTACATAAATTTCCCTTGCGCGCTGACAGAGACATCAGCAGCCGCTGCTGACAGATATTTTGTTAAGACAGAGCCATAATTGCAAATAAAACAAACGTGTTGGCCCGGTGCCCATCTGGAGTCATTGTGATTACATGTTAAAACATTTTGTGAGTGAGCAACATGTTCCCATCCTGTTACCCATCACTCTGCTGTGAGGCCCATAGAATGTGGAAGAGATTAAAATAGTGACGTGTTATGGGTAGGGGAAAGGAAGAGCTAAAGCTGGTTGGCAGGATTTAAGACTGATATGACAAAAGAACTGGGGGCAGTGATTTTGCAAAGAGGATGTGAGGCATTGTTATTGTCAATTGCTGTTATAATGGCAGTATGGGCAGCAGACTAGTTGAGTATATGAGTCACTTGATCATCACATCTTGATAAACCTCCACTTTCCGGGTATTAAAAATAAAGGTGTCTTTGAGTTTGCATTAGAGATGGCACGATACCACTTTTTTATGTCCGATACCGATATCATAAATTTGGATATCTGCCGATACCGATATGAATCCCATATAGTGTTTTTTAATCAATAAAACTGTTTTTTTAATATCTTGCTGCATTTTGTATAAGTTCATACTCAAGTTTAAATAAACAACAACACTAAAGCTATTCTGTTATACCTGTATGTAAAAAAATACACTGCACCCAAAATATTTCATAGTTCAGCAATACTGATCAATCTAATAAACTTAAACCTGCTCCATCCTTCCTATTCTGGTATTTTAAAGAGTACTTAGCAGAAATATTAAGCAACCTAACTAATAGGGTTGCAAACTCCCAAAAAAAAAAAAAATAGGGAACCACCCCCACCCTCCACCTCATGATGCTTAATCGACGTAATCAACTTTAATTTGATGCAGTGTGGAAAAAAAATGCACAGAAATAAATTATTTTTCAAGAATAATTAAATAGATTCAACATCTTTCTTCAACAGAATTGCAGACTGCACAGATGGTATCTTCCCAAAGGAAAAAGTACTATAGCTTACTAGGGTATATTAGACTTAACAGTTACTATATACTGTAATGGACTTCTATGCATTTTACATCAGATTAAAACTTTGGGTGTAAGATTCAGATAATTATTTATTAAAAGCTAGACATTTTAAATGAGAATAAGAAAGAAAAGTATGTCTTTTTGCCCCCTTTTCCCTGTTCATGCCCTATCGGTCCCTCCGGCTAAACTTTGCTAGATCCGCCCCTGCACAGTTACCAGCCGTCAGCTAGGTAGAAAAAGATCCTGATCTAGAAAGTAATATTAAATAAATTCTAACAACAGATTATCAAGCTTAAATGTGCTGCTGTTGTTCAGCCGCTGGTTTCCTCTTTCTGGTGCAAAGTGGGCCAAAAACAAAGAAGAGACACGTACTCACGACAGAAAAGCCGATCATTGATCAGTTTCAGGATTGAAGTAGCAGCAGGAGAGGGAGGGAGAGAGAAGAGGCAGTCGCTCCATATATCGGTTGTTAAGCTTAATGCGGGAATGCTTTACAAACATTCAGAGATGAACTTACACACTTGCTTTACTTCTCTCTGGGATAACTTCCTTGGAGATGAAATGCTGGTTTGGTAGCGAGGCTACAAATACACACAGCCGCTCTATCACGTGAGCACACTGCTCCAACGTGCTACAGTTATGAGCCGAGTTACGGCGTGTCGCAAGTTTTGTGAGGTGCTTTTTTGATATTTAATGGATCGGATCCTTTTTTTTAAATTTCTCTCCGATATCCGATCCAGTAATTTACGTCAGTATCGGACCGATACCGATACTTAATATTGGATCGGTCCATCTCTAGTTTGCATACTTTCTAAAACTCTGTTCATGATGTTTACGGAGAGAAGTAAATGTGAATCATAGTGCTAAAATAGAATTGATAGTCACTCTAACCCTTGCTAGGAAGAACTAAGACTGTAGCTCAGCATCCCTGTTAGGAAAAGGATGCCGTCATAGGCCTAAAACATGCAAATTGAGTCCCATTATGGTAATTGCAAAGGTTCGGCAAAAGCAGGACCACTTCACTTATTCAAACTTTTTTTCTGCTCCTTTAGGAATCCTTTAAACTTGCACACAGACATATGTGGCCCCATGTAAACATTCTAATTAGTGGTGAAGTTGACAGAGAGGAGGCCTATTTGGCCTAGGCCCTCTGGCTGGGCTTGGCTGTCTGATCTATAAGTTTAAGAGCGTTTCAAAACGAAGGGCGCACGAGGCATTTTGAAACCTGTTTCTTTCACTGTAACAAATCCCTACCTGTGTGGCCGTGTTTGGAAAAACACATAATTTTGTTTGCATATATTTGCGCTTAATTCCATTTTTTTCTTTCCTTTTTTCCATTCTCAGCCTCGCTCTCCTTCTTTCCCGCTCTCTCACACGCAGAGGAAAATTAATTAGGGTTGGCACAGCAGCAGCGGCAGCCTCGTTCTAATAAATCTCTCCATTATCTAAAGTGATTGGTGGACGCTGCAGCTCATTTCCTCTCAGAGTTGAGACCTAAGACCTGATGTTTCCCATTTTTCCAAGTGCCTCAGCCACCTCGGTGCATGTGTAGCGAGAGAGGTCATCGCGAGAAAAGGAATTAAGGTGCTAATCACAAATTCTTTTGCATAAAAAACACTATGGAGATAATGATATTGCACGGGAGTCTTTAATTATTTTGTTAATGAATAGCCTGCTTAATCTACTCAAATTATTTAGCAGACATTGATTTAAGGCTTGTCCTCCTCCTGACCACCCACTGATATTTAGTGGCCCTTTTGTGCACATCACTTGGTGCCATCACCAACAGCCTCTTGTGTTGTCAGCACTGTATTTGCTTTTGTGAGTGCACCTGCCTGGCAAAAAACATTGTGTGTCTGTGTATATGTATATATATATATATATATATATATATATATATATATATATATATATATATATATATATATATATATATATATATATATATATATATATTTATTCAGTAACAGCTACCCTAGATTGGTCAGTCAGTGAACTTTTGTGAAACAAACTCAGTGCCATGCCACAGATTGGTGACCCAGATCCTCGTTGGCCTAAACTTGTAAGCCGTTGTGGCAAAGATTAAGAAACCTGCATACGAGAGGAATTTTAAGCGGAAACCATTTCTTCTTCCTGTTCCATGATGACATCACAGGTGTCTGGGGAGCCACTGAAACACCTGTGTCCCATCTCCATGGCAACTGGCTCAAGGCCTTTGGGTGATGGAAGACATAGATGAGGCAGACTTGCACATCCAGGCGTACACATGCACATACTTGCACACAGCTAATTTTTTTTTCTTAAAGAAGGACTTTAAGGCCAAATAAATCACACAACATGAAGTCTAGGGTGAGAGCCTCTGATGAGATATAGAGCCTACAGAAATAGGCCATTGCAGACCCCATTCCTTCTAGCCACCACCAGAGTTAATGGCTTTCAGGTCTCTGGGTGACTCTCTGATTCTTTATGTGATTGCAGGTTTGTCTTTGCTCTACCAGTTCCATTTCTCAACTGCATGGCCACTGTAAAAAGCTGCTTGGTGCTCTGTCCTAATGAACGCTTTCCTGCGTTGTAGACTATTTGAAATGCGACCCCGATTGTACAGTTCAGTTATTTCATTCGTGCGGTTTTTTGAAGAAGAACTCAAACTGAAGAACTGAGAAAAAGATGGAACAAGGAAGGAAAAGGCAGGACAGCATAGTAGACAGAAATAAGGAAAGGAGGGCAGTGACTTTTACAGTAATACTGGCAGAAAGTCAAGTGTGGTTGGTGAAGCAGTGGGGTGGGTTGAAATGTGCCTTTCCAAGTGTGCATTTTGACTGGTACTCAACCCCCGATTCTCTGTTTGAAAGGCTGTAGCTCAGTTTGCTCCAAATGAGAGGCTCAACAACTTTGTGGTA
Organism: Maylandia zebra; assembly: GCF_041146795.1. Lineage (NCBI taxonomy): Eukaryota > Metazoa > Chordata > Actinopteri > Cichliformes > Cichlidae > Maylandia > Maylandia zebra. Next base: position 20,115,697 of record NC_135184.1, read on the forward strand.
TCTCTGTCTGTGGTATCTTTGTGCTATCTATCTAACAGAGCAGCAGAGTAACACACAAAGTCACTAACTAGCCTGTGACTTGCAGTATGACTCAGTGTGCCATGGCAGTCTGGTGGAGGTTGTGATTTTAAATATAGCACAATTCCAAAGTACTTACTGACACCAAACTGGAGCTGAAGTTGTGCACAGCAACTCTAAAGGTGAATCATTGTCATAATGGAAAGATGTAAGTAGGCTGCACTAAATAGGTCACGTGGCTCTGTCAGGAGAACGTTATACCAAGATGTCCAAGTACACACACGGGCATTTGCAACTTAGGTCCGCTAATCACTGGGTTGGCGAGTGAGTACATGACCCCACAGAATGTGCTAGACACTAAACCCCAGGTTATTCCCAATGGCAGGAAGGCAAGTGCTTTCCCATCCATTGGTATGTGTGTGTGTGTGTGTGCGTGGCTGAGTGTGAACGAGAAACATGGTGTAAAACCTTTTGCAGAATGTAGCTAAAAGAACTATGCAAGATCATTTACCATTTACACGTTCATACAGACCCTACTCATTCACATGCGAATACGGGGTTACCAGTAGCAACGCAGGCCCTGCGGCATCCTCGTGTTTACTGTTTGCCAAGCAGCCAAATATCCAGCACCATTAACCTCATCATTGCGACATAATCAGCTGCGGATGAAGCTGCCACTAAATCGAGGCAGCCTTCAAGGCACAATTATAAATGTTAATTAAATGTTGCTCTGTCTTGCATTGGCTTGACACATGATGCAAAAAACAAAACAAAAAACACAGACAGAAAACTACCATTCGGTCTTAGTCGTCCGAGTAAGTCATTCATCGAGGATTGTAGAACACACACATGCTATAGATCATGAGTAGGCAACCATCTAAGACAGCACCAGATGATTTCACTGAGCTGTGTAATTAGCAACAGTAACTAAGCGTTGTGTTGTAAATCAAACCAGACTTCCTGGCATTATAGTCTATTTGTGTTGTATTTCTAGTTGTAGTTCACTCTTACTTTGGACATGTGGGTCATCTTCATACCCAAATATAGATTTTTTTATTTTGTGTGTGTGTGTGTGTGTGTGTGGGGGGGGGGGGGACATTTTTAGTGGATGTTTTTATGACCTTTGTTCCTTGTGTTGCTCTGTGGCCACACACACTGAAGACTGAAAACATGTGCACCTTTCCTGTTTTGTCATGGTGTGTGTGTCTGCAGATTTAAATGACAGGGTATACCTGTTATTCACAAGCCCCGTGAAAGCACTGAGGTAATCTTAGAAAAAAAAGGCAGGAGGTGTACTGTGTCAGGCTGGCCGTCCTGTTCTTCTTGTTGAGGGATGGAGCTGTATTATTATTAGCAGATCTTCTAATCCTCTGGCCAGAGCTAGCCTTCGTTGGTATTGTCAGCTTTTATTTCACTTACAGTCACGTAAGGAGCTGTTGTCAACCTGAGTAACACTATCTTTGCTTCACCTGTCTGCTGAGTGCAAAAACACTAATGGTTGGTGAAAATAGCACCAGCACCACTCGAGGGAAAAAAAGAAATGTCTGCACAAACTTGTGGACATCTGTAGCTGAACAAACATGTGAAAGTGACCAGAGAGAGAGAGAGAGTGGTTCACTGTCTTCTTGTGCAGTCCATATCTCAAGCCATCTGCAATGACAACGAATGCAGAGGGATCGGTCCTAAAATAATTGGACAGATTGGACAGTCTAATACCATTTTATTAGATGCTGCCAGTCTTTGCCCATCATCTGTGAAAGACTGCTTGCTTTGCAGTAGAAGTCCCATAAAGGCTCAGCAAGAGTAAAACTGCAGCTTGAGTGTGCGCGTGTGCAATTTTGTAGGTGGTCGGGTTTAGCTGTGCCCACAGATGAAGTAAGCACGATAATGACAGGGGAGAGTGAAAGGAATTAAAAGCTAACTCCATTAAGACTGTGTCAAAGACAAACAGGTCTGTTCTTAACAGGTGTCGCATATCCTTTTTGCAAACTCACAGAAAAAAGAAAAAACAGAGGCAAAGCTGTGGTGGCGTATGTGTGTGTGTGTGTGTGAGGGAGAGAGAGATAAAACAGCGAGAAGGAGGGAGACGGAGAAGACAGAAGATTGTATGTATACAATAAGTGTGTTTGATGGTGTGTGTACTGTTGATGCAGTTACACTATCGAGATTAGCTTCCGTTGTCAAAGGAACAAAAGCCCCCCATAAATCTATAAATTACAGTTTATGATGTAGTTTAAGATTTTGTAAAATGATGGAAATACAAAGGTGCACGTGTGTGTGTGTGTGTGTGTGTGTGTGTGTGTGTGTGTGTGTGTGTGTGTGTGTGTGTGTGTGTGCGTGTGTGTGTGTGTGTGTGTGGGTGTTGAGCATTGAGTTTAACAGGATCACAGGAAGTATTGAAGGATCATTCACTGTATACTTTTCTATGTTGCAAAGCACTGCATCACCCACACATGTTGGGCACCTACGTGGAATCCCATAGCAGCTCGCGTACATTGCACACATCCTCACAGACGTTTTCTGAGTGTAGGTTAGAGAGGGGGATAAATAGCAAGGGTGCAAAGGGTTTGCGTGCTGTGTGAATACTTTTCCAGCCTTAATCTGCCCATTCCTGTTGGCATGAAAGACAGGGATTAATAGACGAAAGGTGAACATGAAGAAAAGGCAGGACTGAAAAAGAACACAAGCAGAGAGAGAGATACTATTCCCGAACCTCGGCTGGATTCCGAGGCTCCTGCGGTGAATCCAGATGAGCAGTCTTTTGTGTGAAGTTAAATCCGCTTATTGATCAGCAGCAAAACTTCGGAAAGACGGCGTCTCACAGCAGTATCTGCGTGATTAGAATAACTGTAGTGATTGCTGAAATAATTATAAAATTGGTCATGAAAATTTGATTGAAGTGATTTAACATTAAAGGATAAACACTTACTACACAATAAACAGCTACGGTGTAAATATCATGTTGTAAATCAGTTGTCTGACAGTTGGAAAATGAGTCAAAAAACTCAGACATCTCTCATTAAATGTGAGTCTGGAGCTAGCAGCTGTGTAGATTTGTTTAGCATGTAACACCCTGTTGTATGTAGTTATAAGTTAGCTGTATAACACTGTAATTCCTACCCAATACAAATTGGTGCAAATTTTCCATCGGACACACACACACCGGGACTTATAAGTGAAATTGCCTACTTGTCTCTAATGTAGCATTGCGCAATCTGCTCAAATCTAGGAATGTATCTTAAAACGTGAAGCTCTGCTGTACGCCCACAGGAGGGGATCTCCCTCATTGTGAGATCAAAAAAATGTTTTGCATCATGAGAAGACTGTCAAGATAATTATATCCATAGCCATGGTGTTGCTGTTAGCTTATAGTTAGTCTTTTTTTTTTTTTTTAATTTTGTAGTAAAAGTAGATCTCCAATTTTGCTCTTAAAAAAGATAATAAAACATATCATAAGCTTCCAAACAAACCTAACTAAAAATAGGGCAATAGACCAGTAAGGTTTACAAACATTTTAATTCTATATGATTGCAATAAAAACTAAAGATATTTATAGTATATTGTGCCTTGTACAGTCTTTTTTGTGCTCTTCACTTTTCAAAATACAACATGAAAACACCACCACGGGTGTCATCAGTGTTGGCTGATTTTGGAGTTGGCTCCTCCAGGATATGCATAACTCGAAGCTTTTAAAGAACAGCGTCTTGCATCAGATGTCACTCAAGATGCCTGTTTAGTTTTTACTTTCTTTTTTAAAATGAGGAAAAAATATAACCCCTTTCCAGGGGAAAATGGCATCAAATTAGCACTTAGAAATACAAACAGTGACTATGCCGTATTACCCACACATATAGCCATGTATCAACTTTGGCATAGGCGTACGAAAAACTAGAAAGCTGGCATTACTATGACCTTAATGCTGTTTATTGAACTGTTGTTCTGTCAAACCTTACAGATGTTGACATGATATAGGGTCACAGTTAAATACTACTAATCCATCCATCCTTCGTCTGTGCCTCCATGCCTCTATGCATTTTCTGCCTCTTATCTGGATTTAGGTTGTGGGGGCAGCAGTCACCTCCTCCAGCTCTTCCGGTGGGGGTTAAGATGCCCGAATCACCTTAACTGGGTCATTTCGATGACCCAGAGCCATAGCAAGCTCCTCCCGAAAGGCCAAACTCCTTTCCCGTCTCTGAGGCTGACCCCAGCCTTTCTTTGGAGGAAGCTGATTTCCACTGCTTGTATCTATAATCTCATTCTTTTAGTCACTACCCAAAACTCGTGACCATGGGTGAAACATAAATGAGCTTGGCTTTCATGCTCATCTCTCTTTGTCCAGAGTCCAGTTGCTGAAGCAGCTTTGGGTTCATTTTAACACTATAATGCTTAATTATTAAACTAAAAGAGCTTTAAAATACAGGCCAAATATCTAATGGTTAAACCTTTAAATGTGAAGTCCATCAGAGGGGTTAAAATGTTCCATATTGTACTGAAAGTGTAAAATAAATGCTAAAGGTTCTAACTTACACATTACTGAATGCTGTTTTAGCTTGGACATAAAAATGTTAATGTGCATTGACCTGTGGTTCCAACTACAGTCCTAAATGTTAAGAGTTGGTTTCCTCAGGACAAGAGACTAAATAGAAGCTACCGTAAGCAGCCAGTCTCCAGATACCAGCGCATGGGACTATCCTTTGTTAGCTATGTAGCTTTGGCTGACCTTCCACAATGAAATGCTGCAATATAGCATCGTTTTCATGATCTGTGGAATTTATCTAATTAAAGATTGTCCAGGATATAAGCTGATCAGCTTAAATGATTCAAATAACAATGTAAATTTCCTGTAATTTCACACCACATGATTAGCCACTTCACCAGTCTAGTTTGAAACACCCAAAATGTTCTAAAAGTATAACTTTTCTCTTGCTAAGTGAATAATTGGACTGCACTCGATCCACTTGCTCCATTGCCCACGCAGCTATTCCCATCTCAGCAGGCGTACTGAAAAATTCACCCTGAATACTGGGCAGTCATTTGTATTACTACATGAAAGACTGCAAGCTAGTTATCTGAGCGGCCATTGTTAAAAAAAACAAAGCAAAAAAGCGAGGGGCGGATGCTTTTAGCTTGCTTTGTGCCCAAGACCTCATCTTTCTATTGGTACAGCGAGGTAGACACAAAAATAACACAAAAGAAAATGTGTTAACAAAGGAGTGAGAGGACCACCATCTGGTACGTTGTGGAAATGAGAGAGACAACACTGATTTTTTGGAATGCCTTTTAACAGTTTGTTAAATATTAATATGAATAGAAAGTCTGTTCTTGTCAGTTACTATACGTGCTGATTTTAGCATCTCAGCATTATATTTAGAAAAGTCTTCGAAGTATAAATAAAGGACCAACTGTGAGCTGTAGCTGCGCCATCATCGAACACTTTAATGAGAGCACGCTTGTATCGGTGTGTGTGCGTGCTTTTGTATGTGAGTGAGAGATGCCGTGCGTGTTTTGTGTTAGCGACTGGAAAGTGAGGGAGTATGTTTGTGCGTTCTTGCACGCGTGAGTGTCTAAACGGTTTCCTTTCCACAACAAAACAAAGTTAATTGCTTCAATTACTGATATTAATTGCAAATTATCCAGCACCGGTTGTCTGTGACTCTCAATTTGGATTCCTATAAATTCATACCTTAACACCGCATTGTGTTTTGTTGTGGTTGTTGTAACTGTTTAATAATGTTTATGCGAAATGCCCATAACTCTCTGTTGAGCGCACGCACAGGGACGCATTCAGTCTCTGGCTTCTGTTGTTAAATTAACACTGAGAGCATTTGCTTTTGTCTCCTCAGTCCACATTTTGCCTTGAATGTATTTAATTTCACTTAATCCACGGTTGAAATGTTGGATATTTGGATGCTTTGTCTTGCCGTCCCTGTCACTTAACCAAACAGCCTAAAAAGATGGATGCTTTGCAGGTCCACCTTGTGTCTGTGCTGACATTCATACAGAGAAAGAAAAGGGAAAAAAAAAAGAAGAAGCAGGAAACACAAGGATTTAAAATGTCAGGTTTTGGAGATTAACACAATTTGACATTGCTGCTGAAACTAGGAATTAATTTCCGCTGCTGTCTTTTGCTGGTATGTGGGCTGATTATTGAGTCAGTCTTGCATGTGTTTGTTTGCCTGTTGGGTCATCTTTGCTGTGAAGTAGGTGTCATGTCTGACAGGTTATTCTTAAGCATGCAGAAGAGTTAGGATTGCGAGGCCAGGCACACCGAAGAAACAACAAGATATATTTGCTTTTTTATTGTGCTAAACAAGCCTAACGGGCCAGATAGGGAACATGAATTTTGCACTTATTTTGGCTTTAGAACACCACTTATTTCTAAGTAGTGTGTTTTGGGTAAGTGGTGTTTATAATCTAGGGAGACACCAGGTAGTGTTACTGCAGGGTAGCACTTAGAAAATGTATGAATACACAGTATCATCTAGCTAATCACCTGAAATGAGCAGATGCAAGGCAGATGTGCATTGCTGCTGGCACAGGTGTTGCATAGTAAAGGCGTCCAAGGTTTATCTTGGAATACCTGATAGCCTTGGTGCAATCTAGCATCCGTCTGTTTTCCAGTCTGCTCTTTCCTTTAGACGGAGAAAGGAATGTGTGTGTCTGTGAGACTGCGAAGGGCAAAAAGAAAAGCGAAACAGTAGGAAGAAAAAAAAAAGAGCATAGTGCAGCCAGAAGAGTTTAATTACTAAGGCATAAGTATTCATGAGCTTGTCTTTTGGGCTTTTTTTCTTCTTTTTCCCACTGGCTCTTTTGTGAACTGAGTATGGCTCTCAGCATTGGCTTTGGGCCACTGTGAAACCAAGTGGAGAAGTTTCAGCACAACACCCGAGCTGCATTGCTGGATTTAGACCCATCGCAGGTGGACTCCCCAAAAGCTGTGCTGCCTGGCTCAGAGCGACACCACAGGGGATCTATAAAGGAGACATATGGTAGCTTATGATTAAAAGTGGAAAGTTCCATGCCAGTGAATGAGGGTGTGCTTGTGTGCGTATGTGTGCGCGATTCCCTTTGTACCGTTAGGATCACTAGAACTTTTCCAGCCGTGAAAAAGCCAAAATTTGTGCAAAAACATGGTATCATCTGTTAATCATAGCAAAGTGTGTTAGTTCACCTTATTGCTCTTGTTTTGGCTTAAATCGCAGCTCAGTGGTTATAGTTGAGATTATAGTTGCACATTTTTATCCAAGTGAAGACATGAATATCTTCAGTTGCCTGCTACAGTTTCAAGCAAACAAATAAAGAAGTAGCTTCCCACTTTTTCATTTCACGTTAAATAACAAAATAAAAATATTCAATTGATTCATTTTATTACTTTTACGTTGACCTTCCGGTTCTACTTCTTTGTTTTTCAAGCTGTTCGCTTAAAACTTGTTTTTTTCCCTCTTCCTTATACTAGAGGATCTTTGAGCCTTGAGAGCTACAGTGAGCTTTTTGAGCCAGTAGCTATTGAGATCACTTTGTGACACTTATTTCTAGAGGGCTCCCTTGATGCCTATATTGTGTACAATGTACCACTGACTGGTTAAACTGCATGTAACAAAGCTAACTCCAAGGGGATATTGAGGCATATGAGCATAATTATGCCTCGCGAGTGGCACTACTGTGATTGTGAAAGTCCAAAGGCCAACGGACAATATTTAAAAAAAAGCTGGGTGACAGAGTTGTATTATATTAGGTGCCGAGTGATTCAAACATAAATGCGTGCATTCCCTGCTCTTAAAAGATATTTTGCAAAAAAAAGTTTTGCTGATGCGGTTAGAGTTTTTTAAAGGACACATTTGATGGAATGCACTGGACAAGGCCACCACCCAGAGATTCATTTAATCCTGTTATCCATATCATGGTATTCAAATCTGCCACAACTCTGCATGCCCTTTCTTTGGAAGTGCAGCAACAAAATGTGACATCTTCCAATGTCAGAATCTCTGCAGTTGCTCACGATGTACTGCTGCTCATAAATGGAAAATACATCATCTGTGGCTATATATGACTAAGAGCAATATTGTGGTGATTTTATTGAATAGACTATAAAAGATACCATAACTCAAGAAGCCTGATAAATATAATGTGCTTTGATTTTTCTATATTCTCTGTAATGGGGAGGAGTTATTGGGCACTAGTTTCGTCATAATAAGCAGAACTTTTAATATGCTTTTTGGCTGCATGGCTGCATTTTACATGAATATACAATAAACGCCTACATATATCTGCCTATACCCACAGAGTAGTAGTGTGTGTATATATAAAGATATATTAATGTATTAAAATATAGGCTAGGAAATCAAACGAAACCACGTTTGTTCCTATATGAATAACATGTTAAACAATGTATGTCATGTTTATCTAGTCCGACTAAGGAGTGTAAGGATTACGTGGCCCTGCCGTGAACCAGCAGCGCGCAGCTCTTATCCCTGCCAGGCGTGTGTCTCCGCCTGGGCCTTGAGTTATTGCTGCCGGAGTCTGAGACCCATTCATCAGCGCTTCATTAAAACCCAAATCACTTTTTCACTCCCAGCCTTCCAACTGCCAGGCCGACAAGTCCCACATCCTGCCTGCTCAATTTCTAGGCTGAGCCTGCTGTTACAAGCAGTTCAGCCCCAAACTGCTCTTAGTTGAGAATAAGGTGCTCTAAAGAGTACATTAGCCACTTGGGAACCTCACCGGCTAGAATGTCTTTTCACTGGTTAAGCAGCAGAGCAAAAAGCCTCACCTGTGTGACATGGTAGCGAGTAGAGGGTTGGGGCGGAACGAAAGAGACAAGGGTTGAAAGGAACTCTCAGTGGTCTTTTCCTGTTCTGCTTTTGTTTGGTACTGTCTTGCCATTCTGTGTTATTCAAACCACACAATGAGGTACAAAGCTGCTGGCAGCTGCCCCCTGCTCCATCCCTCTGTTCCCTCAGCTGTATTATAAATCATTTTAACAAGGTTTTGGCAAATTGGAATCAACGCAGGTGAAACTGGAATGTTCACAGACACCTGACCATCCTTCGTTTTCAGGAAATTAGCTGTCCATTGTGCTGTTATTGCTTAGCTAAAGACTGTGCCAGGAAAGGCCAACATTTCCATCAAAACTGTGGCGCAGCACTTCAGGAAGTCTATCATGTTGTTTCTTTGTCGCACGCTTTCTCATTCTTATTGTGTATCACTGCATCTTGCAATCATCTAACTGCTTTGTGAAGTCTCCTTTAGTCTATTAAGTTAAAAGATGTATTTGAAAGTCTAAACCATTCATTTAGTCATCGTTGCAGCACAACAGGTAATCATCTCGCCCTAAGTGAGTGCTGTAAGAGAGAATGTAGACCATCGGAGAGCGTTGTAAGTGTATGCCATTGATTATGGTGAAGGCATTTTGCATTGATTTTTACAGCAAACCAAGAACATCACATCCATTTGATTTTTTAGTTTCATCCACTACTTATTGCTGCTGCTCTACATGAGGGTCACTCTATTAGTTGATCCACAGATCTTAACTAAACTCTTTTACTGCACTTCTGTCCATGCCCAGACCTACAAATATGGGCAGAGAAGAAAACAATTAAAACTGGCTCAGTCACACTAGAGTCAAAATAGGATGGCAACCTCCTCGTGACTAGGAAAAATCAGTGGTTGACTGGTGATTGTATTTATTTATTTATTTTTTTATATATTTACCAAATGGTTAAAAGTAGTTGTAGTGATCAGCTGTTTGCCCAGAAGTTGAGCATACAACATCTTTAACCTGTGGACAATCAGTTTTGATTGCGTGGTGAGTTTTCCTGGTGGCATGCAACCTGTCTCCAATTAATTCAAAAAGTCCAGCACGTAGTGACTCCAACCACTCTCAGACAAAATTCCAAAGGTTTCCCATATGGAAAAGAAATAGTAAAAACTTATAAAAGACTTGCATAAGATGTGGCCTACTTCATATAGTGAATCATATAGGGCTTATATGATTTACTCATGAAAGTGGCCACTTTCTCATTACTTTCATATATTGTTTTAATAAGGATCCAAAACATACCAGTTTCATTTATATGATTTTTCAAGGGATCTTATATCTGTTTTTACTCTTGTATGCTTTTCATACAAGTTTCACACAAGACAGATACAAACTTTATACGATTTTTATATATATTTTCCATATGGGTTACAAGTATTTGGCGTCTAATTTATAAATGCAAACAGATTGCCAACCTGTTCTTAGTGATTTTGACTCAGTCCGCACCGATGAGTTCAACTTGTCTGCAATCTCTCTATATAATAAGTAGCTTGTGTGAATTTCTGTTTAATTTGAACTTTTGTGTTTGTAGCATGCAACAGATTTGCAGCTTGTGCACCAGTCTTCTGTGACTGCGCATCATATAGCTAACCAACTAGCTAAGAGCTAGACAAGCTCTTTGTTTTAAAAAGCTCCTAAGCAGTTGTTTCTGTTTAAGCTGTGCAGCTCGAGCCCCAGTGGCTGTATTTCTCCTGAACAGGCCCATTACATTCACTGTGACGTGACCTTTTCCTTTAAATAAATGCAACACAGACTACAGGGACACATAAGGAAAAATGTTTAGATATTATGCACTATATGCACTCTGTAAGCTCAAATGCAGTAGTGTAGTAGAAAAAATATAGAAATATGCTAAAATATATACATTAAGTACCTACAACTTAAAATACTTAATTTTATATACCATCTGTGGAAACGACACAGCTAAAATTAGCTTTGCTTTTCTTTTTATAAAGCCGTTTGAAACATTTAATGAAACATTTTCAAAATAACGTATGACTTAAAAATGTTAACTTAATGAATATTATAATTGTCCATTGGGGCATTTAAAAAAAAAATCTGTACCAATACAAGCCTTAGAACAGAGTTACCAGAATGTTGTTTAGCTTTCTAATTTACTTTCTCAAACAAGCAACACATAAACCATTATTGAGGTAATTTCCTGTCTTGCTATCATGTCTGCCATTGTTTGCCTTTGGAGTCTGAAAGGGCAAGAGTCAAGACTCAGGAAAGCTCACAGGACGCCTGCCATAAGGTGGCCCTGCATTCACTGTATCAAAGTAAGTATTCAATTTTTTTAAGCCATTTCAGGAAGATGTCAGCAAAGCAGTTTTGATTCTAACGTTGCTGTTAGCTACAAGGTTCACAAAGCTAACAGGTTAACAAGCTAACAGCCTAACAAAGCCCTGACACAGGCTTACATTATTAAACTTAAGGAAATGTTTTATTTGAATATGTTTGAATGATTAGTATTATTATTTTTACACAAGGAGAGAGATTATATTGAAATACAATCTTTCAAATTTAGAGTTAGTGAAGAAGTGAGAGCTGATGAAAACCCCAGGAGAAAGTGGCATGAAACGGTTAAAGCAAAGAGAAGCTAGTCTGTATATATATATACATACATATATATCTGATATATATCTGATATATACATACATATATACGTACATATGAGGTAACAACTACTGTCATAAGACTTTCTGCAGTATTTAATTAAACTGGAGAGATGGTTTGTTAAAAAAAATCATTTTGTGGATTAGTGGATTAGTTTGTGATCACTATCTCTCTTATTCATTTAGGATAGAACTGATGAACCAGATCTGAGATGTTGCGGTGGTCCCCGTTATAATAATCCATGACTGTGACCCAGTTCATTACCAGCCTGTGAAAGTCTGTCATCACTGAAAGTGACATTGTGGACGGTCTCCCAAGAATTACTGATTAACTTCCTGGGAATGGTTTCACTGATTTATGCACTACACTTGCATTATCCCAAGTGACTGATCAACACTGCATTTTTTCAGAAGACTTAACTTGGTTGGGGAGATGGTAAACTGTTGCCAAACTGACAAACTCAAGAGTCTGGATCGCAATGTCAGAGCATAGTATCGTGTGTTTTTACAGCAATTACTGGAAACAAATTTCATATAATTACTGTTTTTAGTGTTAATGTTATAATAAACAATAAATTGTGATCTTTTTTTGCTAACCTGAAAAAGTGACTTGTACTTATTCCTTTTAAGTTATGTCAACTACTTATTTTACTTTTATTGTAGCCAAACGGTAAATGAAGAATGTAGTTAAATCAGTGATGTTCCGATAATCTTTTACTTTTAAATTCATCACCTTAAAAAAACTAAACTGACTCATTGCTCATTATTTTTTATTTTCCTTCCTCTTGCCATGCATTTTATCACCAGCCAAAATACACTCTTGCTGAATCATAGAGAAGACATTTTCAGTATGTGAGCTGTTCACGGGACAGCTCGCACGCTCGCACTCCTCCACCCTTTCCCACATCCTGAGTGGGGAGGTCAGGTTAAGAGCTGTGTGGGGCAGTAGGTCTGTTTTTCCTCATGGCTGGCATCCTGCCCATGTCAACGGTCCCTTTCTTCAAAAGCTGCTAATGCAGGGCCCAGTGCTGACAGTGTTCTGACAATGAGTTAGTATCTGCCAGCCGTGGCCCCTGTCCGACTGCCGGTCCCTCTGAAAAACAGATCTGTGGCAAGAGCAAAGGTTAATCTAGCAGTGAGGCTCGGCTGGTGGCTGCCTCTACAGCCATGTGTGACTGAGAATAGGCTGAGAGGAATTAACACTGCTGCCTCGGGGAGTGTTGACAGAGGTGTGTGTGTCTCTGTTGCCGCGTGTATGTTTGTGTCTGTTGATGATGGCAAGTAAAGAAAGGCGAGATGACGAGGTTTGAGGAGGAGGGTTTGTGTTCACAATCCATTATCTTCAGGGACGATAAAGGTTGCTTCGTGCCATTTCAAAGATGTAAGACAAATACCAGCAGACCGTATAAATATTGCGGTTAGACTATGCATGCATGCTGTCTCCCTTTTATCTACCTTATCAAACGTTCTGTCAGCTTGCCTGAGTTTTTTTTTTTTTAACACACCTGCATTGTTTTTTCTTACATCCTACTTGTCTGCCGTTGTGTCACAGTTAATAGGCATGGTGAAACCAAAGGGCTCCTGCAGCCTGCTGCTCATTAACAACTCCCATGTTAGTATGTGTATCTGTCTACGCTGTCATTTTATATTGAAATGAAATAGAATTCTAGGGTATCATACTCACATCTGGTCTGCGTTTTTAAAAAAAAATGGAGAAAAGTTGTAATTATCAACATTTGACTAAGTCTGTAGGGGTCAGCTCAGTTCATGGTGCCTCAAGAGGAGGCCATTTAACAGGACTCCCTGCTATGGTGTCAGCTGACTGTTTGTCATCCAAACAGCTCTGTTATCTAAGTCCTTGTTGCCACATCACCGCTCTGTGATGCCTTTTGGTATGATGCTGATTGTTAGGAGCTTACCACGGTTTAGAACTCATCCTTAGAGAATTAGTTGTACCTCAGATTTGAGCCTTTTTTTTTTTTCAATTTCACAGTTTCAGATGGAATATATTATTTTAGCGTGACAGTTATATACAAAGAGACTGTAAATAAAATTCCCCACCTTCCAGATTAGCATATTCGTGGAAGCAATAAGTCTCACTTTTGCAGCAGGGGAGATATTGAAGGATTTGTGGCTTAAGAAAACACATGAAAAAATGCCCAGTTATGTGGAATTTTTCTTATTGTGTTTGAGTAAATAAAGTGTAAATTATGAGATAAATAAGGACGCAAAAGATCAAAGTGTGCTAGCGCTGGTTCATCACAGACAATTAGCTGTGTGAAGCACTTCTCTTCTGGAGAGTTTCACTTTGAGTAATGTCTCTTCTGTCATCAACCTGTGTGCGTTTGTTGAAATGTGTTTCTGCATGCCATTTCTTTCTGTGTGGGTATGAATGGATGTGGGTATGTGAATGCGGGATGCCTGAGCACACATCTGTCAAAATACTTTCATATAGCCCTCCTTGTGAGATGGAGCAGACTGGATTGCGTGTTTTCCCACTCACAGTGGGTGTGCATTTCTTTATCTCCTTTGCCTGTCGTGTTGACTGATGGGTAATATGCTAAATGGGGCCTGTGTTTACCTCACCTGTGCCACCGGCAGGCCTCTGTGTGAGCTGGGCTGTGACAGGGAGCACTAATAATGCTTTAAGTCCTCTGTCAAACTTCAATCACATTGACACAAGCTCTTGGTGTGGCACACTGTCCTACAGAGGTGCTGTCACTGGACAGATGTAAGTGAATTTTGTCTCAGTAGTTACATGGCAAATGGTGACTGCGCACTGGGGGTCAGGTAAATGGAGTGTGCAGTCACGGCACGAGTGCAAGTGCACACTTGCGCGAGTGTGTTAATTTGTATTCTCGTGTCTATGTATGCAAATACGCAATATGTGTTTGCATATGTGCATGGGTGTGTGTTTGAGTAGATTTTCAGTTTATATTTGTGTATCTGTTGCGGGGTTAGTGGAGCAGTGAGGCCTTGCAGTGAGTCTCTCTACAGGAGTCTACGTGATTTACGAGCCTGGTGTGAGTGCTTCTCCCATCCTCCTGCATAATGTCCCTATTAGAGACAGCAGACACTGTGGTTCTGTTCATCATTTAGCTCCAGCGACCAGCACACCTGGGGAGAGAGAGAGAAAGAGGGACAGAGAACCAAAAGATAAAGAGAAGAAAAGAAGGAATAAAGGGGAGAAAAAAGGAGATGGTACAGTGCACTTTCTTTCAATCAGTTATCACCCTATGCCTTTATAGAACTGCGTCTGAGTACAGCAGAGCATAAACAGGCAAAAAAGGAAATAAAGAATATGATAGGAAAACAGACGGGAAACAAAGAAGTGTTATGACTCATGCTCTATCACATTAAGCCACAGACACTACAGCAGTAGCCGTACATCTTGCCAGACATAGCAGGTTGCTCACCTCACCTCATTCGTCCATCTCCAATGACTGTACTTGATATTTTTTTCTCTGCCCCTGTTCTCCACCTGAGTTTGTTTAGGTCTGTCAGCCTCATTATGTCAAGTGAGCTGCCAGGGGACACGCGGGCTAACAACACTCCTGGGGAGGAGAAAAGAGGAGTACTAGTGTATGGAAACTCTCTGGGAGTCATTCCAGCACCCATCTACATTAATAGCTCCACGACTGCAGATAACAAACACTTTGTGAGATGGTAGTCATATTTGCTCAGCATACACTTAAGCCTTAGCAAAAGCAATGTATGAAATGTGTACTGGCAAACATTTGGAAAATTGCCTTTTAAAGCGGTGTGGTACTGACACCATCACGCAAAGTGTCTTTATCTTATCTTATTCATCCGACTGCTGTATGTGCTGCTGCTTATCACTAAAGGCACGTTGTTCTTTTGTTTTCCGTTATTCATAAGTTGCAGGACACATATACGTGTTGCAGACTTGCTACTACATGATCAGGAGTTAAGCCAGTGCAGTCAAAACCAGGTACATCTGTGTCAGGTATTTTGTTGTCATCATGTTCCTACCAGCCACCAGGACCCATTTAGAATTTGTTGTGTGCCTGTAACACCTTATAAAAGCATCATATCGGTGTAATTTCACAAGAATCTGATCTAATTTATATCCACAAAACTTTCATTATGGGTGATATATTATGCCGTCATCACGTTGCCTAGCAACCACTGTAGTGTCAGAGTGAAATCACAGACCAAACAATACTGTAGGTCGGGAATGTACTAGCTCTAGAAAATTTCAACAATACATTTCAGGCACTAAATGAAGAGAAGCTTTTTTTTTCTGTTATTACACAAATCCAGTGTTGATTATATATCACAACAAACTGCACTGATAATTACTGGGAAAGCATTTAAAAGTAAAATGTTTTAGAGTCAGCTTCACTGCTCTAACCAGTTACTGCTTTCTTTTAGACTTTCTAAAAATGTAGCAGAACTATGATATCATTTATTAATTTAGCAGTAAAATAACTTCATTTTTGAGATAGTAATGTTTGCTGTTGAATAAGAAGCTTAAGTCATCTTGCCTGGAAGAATTTATGATCCACTCATTTGTATGGATGTCAGTGGAAGGTTTTAGTGTTTATTGCTTGAAATGCTTTTCCACCCTATTCAAGATCCACAGGGGAAATAAGTGAATCATCATTATTGTTGGCATAACAGTGGTTGACTTTATATAAAGTGTGTGTGTGTGTGTGTGTGTGTGTGTGTGTGTGTGTGTGTGTGTGTGTGTGTGTGTGTGTGTGTGTGTGTGTGTGTGTGTGTGTGTCTGAAAGAGAGGGAGAGAGTGAGCGAAAGAGAGCAAAAATATTGAAATACAACCTTAAAAAATCTGTTTCCTTTGGGCCGTGCATTCATTTCTTCAGGGTGACAAGCAACATTTTTGCTTAACGTAATGAAAACATGGGGGGATAGGTTAATTGGATAATCCAAATTACCACTAGGTGTGAATGTGCGAGTGAATGTGAGTGTGAAGGGTTGTCTGTCCCTATGTGTTAGCCCTGCGACAGACTGGCGACCTGTCCAGGGTGTACCCCGCCTCTCGCCCTATGACAGCTGGGATAGGCTCCAGCGCCCCCCGCGACCCTGAAAAGGATAAGCGGAAGCGAATGGATGGATGGATGGTAATGAAAACATACTCTTTCTACTTCCTCTGAACCAAAGCTTAAAGCTTAAAATCATCAATATATTGCCACTTATGATTAGGGCATTTATTTCCATCTGCCAGGGCCCGATAATTTTAAATGAGTATTCAAAGTAAAATGACACAAGATGGATGGAGTTTATCGCATTTTCTTGACATTTTTGTTTGTACACAAATCAAATAAAATTCCAAATTCTACTTGTATAGACTTTCTCCTCTACACGCAGCATACCCAAAATGTGTAGAATTTCTATGAATTTATCTAAAATACAGTAGGTCTTCAGTAAGTCCTCTTCACTCCAAACACCTGGAAACCACTTTGTGAATTTCCACTACAAGCTGATAACCACATCTGTGCCCTGGACAGACACCTGCATATATTCTGACCCGGTGGCACTGAAGTGGTGAAACAATTTAACAGCTCGGATCAACATTTACAGCTGTGCAAGCTGTGTGTGCCGCCTGTATTTACATTTGCATGTGGCCATTAGTAAATCTGTGTTTTCGAGTGCGCAAAGTGCACAGTTAGCAAGTTTCTGCTGCTGCCGCCTCTTACGTGTGAAGTAAAGGGAAGTGCTTAAAATGTGTCTGTGGCGAATACATATTTAACGAAGCATCTCGGCTCTTTAGCTGTGCGGTTGCAGCGCAGCGAGCAGAGTGTTGCACTTTGACTCCTGGAGCACAGCAGTAAACGGCCTCATCTGGTGGGAATGCCAAGTAAAGCTCAGCCTGGAAGCTCTTTTTTTTTCCCTCTGGCAGGAAGATTTTTAGCTGCGATGGTAACCACAGTCTGTCATGCTACATTCTGAAGATCATCCAATGATCCACCCAATGTTGTCTCTGTTATATTAGCAATCAACAGAAGGCTTGGAAGATCCAAAATGGCGAGATTAAAATATATAAAAAAAAGAAAATGTTACATTCAGCTAGTGCTGGCATTGCTACTATTGGGACTGCCAGAGGGATGGCTGATGTTTGCACTCCCCACTAGTGTCACTGGACAGCTGTGACATTTGAGGTTGCATTGTGGGCCAAAGCTCAAGCGTCCTGGATTCCAAGTGAGATGAGGTCAGATTCAGCGTGTGCATGTATCTGTGTGTGTTTGTAGTACAAGATCAAAATTACCCACACTCTCCCCGTGGCATAACAGACTGAATGTAATGTGTATGAAATGACATTTTCTCTCCCAGAAGAGCTCAGTGTTTTACTGAGCTGTGGCTTAGCATTCAGAGTGACTCTGCGAAGGAAGAGCGAGATACAAAAAAAATAAATACTTACTTACAACTGATTAAAAAAAAACGAAAACAAAAGAAAAGAATGGGCACATTGATGGTGGACATAAAAACGGCACCATCAAATGGAAGAACATCAAACACATATTTCTCCTGGGAGCTAAGAGAATAAGCCTTTTCCTCTTTTTTTTACGTTCTTCCCCACCTCTGGAGGAAAGCAAAGAGGGCACACGCCATTTTCCTCTGCAGTATGAGAGATCTTCAGACAAATATAGGCCTACTCAAAAAAAGGTCTCTCTCACTTTCACTCCCCAAAGGTAAAAATGATCTCTTTTCCTCCCTCTCCCCATCCTTCTCTCTTGTTATAGATTGGAGAATCTCAACCCACCTATGTCAGACTCACGCTGTAAGGTCAAGATCCTCTGCTGAAAGTTTTTCTTTTGTCCTTAGGACTATTTTCTTTCGTACACGCCGGCACTGCTGAATCCAAACTCCAGCAAAGCCCTGGAGGAAAAACAAAGCCCATCTCCAAAAATATATAGACGTCCTCAGGCATGCGAGCATATGCTGCAAGAAGGTGGATTTAGTGTTCGCTTTTAATGGAAAGGATTGTGTTTGCTCGGAGGCATTGGATAGGCCACTGGCGTTTTTATGGGGATAGGCAGCAAGGGGGAGAACGAGAGGTGAACTCCACCTGCGGATGTCCACGGTCACCATCGCTAGTGGTTTAGCTCACTCCTGGGATGTATTCACTGCTTATGTATGTGTGTTGTTGGTGTTGAGACTGTGTGTGTATGTGTAGTAGAGCTGCACTAACGAGATCCCCAAAGAACACCTCACTCGCAGTTAAGGGAGTGAGATCACACCACACGATTTCTCTCATTCACACCGTCTTAGCCAGCAACGTCCCCGTGGTGGAGAGCACATGGCTAGGGAATACCAAACTGAGGCATCAATTACCTGCATCTCACTACATCGGTCAAGGGAGAACACAGATAAATTGAATAACCCTTTCCCGGTCGCATGTTGGCATATGTGCTTTCAGGTGATCTAACCCCCCCCCCCCCCCCCCCCCATACACACACTTAGTCACATGGAAAACAATCAGTGATCCATCCCAGTGGCATCCTCTCCCGGCAGGGTACAGTAACCACCGCTTACCGATGAGACTCCTCAGTGTGAAAAAAAAGTGTGTCATATGATTGACTCACTCACACCTCCATATGACTGTTAAATCGTCTTATACGTGCAGTCAGTTCAAGCTTAGTGCTTTTCCCAAGCCCCATGGGCACGGGTGATAATTTGAGTTTTATTGAAATTCAGCTCCAGTGGGTTCAAGGTGGTTGAAGGTCGTTCTTTTACTGCCACAGATGAGATGGAGTGAGAGCACGACATCAAACCCTCAAGGTCCCTTCTCTGTCTGACTCCACGATTTTCTGACTCTTTTCCTCTCTACCCATAGGGGAATTATCGAAGAGTCACAGGTCAATTTTGTGGCACATCCAAACACGGTTAACAACAGGATTTAATAAGATATTGCTAGCTGGTATTTGGCTCCCCCCATTAAACACAGGCTGACAGAGGTGCATGGCCTCATTCGTAAAATTGGGGAGAAACTACCAGTAGCATAAGTGAATATGTACTAACCTAATCTTTAGGAAATAAAGGACTTTCTGTATTGTCTTAATTTGTGCTTCCTTTTAGAAAGCCCTGATATTGTCCCTTTACTCAGACAGATGGCACCCACAGTTTTAGTTATACAATGGAGGTTTAGCAGTGTCCTGACGGGAGGAGCAGCAGAGCTGTGCTGTTTTGGGTGTTGGGAGAACATTTTAGTGCGTGCATACTTTTTTCAATTGGTTATGCATGAACTTTTTTCAGCTGTTAGCGGGATGCTTGTGCCCACGTTTGGATGAGACGGTCTTGACTGTGTGTGTTTTATTGAATATGAATACTACAAGAACCACAAAGAGACAGAGCGTCTTTGTTTATGCTGGTTGCAAGACACAAACAGTGTGGTTTCCAAGAAATGATCCAACTCCACTGTTCAGCTAAGGTTAGATCAATTTCTAGATAAGATAACACACAGCACTGCCTTATGACATGCTCTCCGTCACAGTGTCTCTCCGAGTATCTCTCTTTTTATGAATAGCGAACGCCTTCCTCCTTCCTCTTGCTCCTTCTCACTCTTGTCTTACTATCCACTTTATTTTTTCCTTCATCTCTGTATCTCACAGTTTCTCTCTGCCCTTCATATTGGTTCTGCATATTACAGGATGGTTATCTCAGTTCAAGTGTATTACAGTGTGGCAGACGAGGACATTCATTTCTATCTCCTGCGTTGCCCTACTAGCCTCTGTGTTGTTATAAAAGGCAACTAGGGGACTCACATTGTATTATCATTCAACCTTTGTAAACAATTGAAGTTTATTAATTCATGCATTTATCTCAGTTTAACAGTTTTACACGTTGTGATTCCTCTATCACAATCCAGATAAATGTATATACATTCATGTGAAAAAGAAACTTTTCACAGGGATCTGTAAAACACCAAGTACAACCTGTGATTGGGTATCTTAGAGAAAGATTTTTAGCAGCAATAACTTGGAGTAATCCTTTTCATTATGACTTTTTCATTTTTGGAGGAATTTTGTCCCACTCATATTTACTGCATTGCTTCTGTTCCTTTAGGTTTGTGGACATTTTTGTCATTTAAGGTCCCAACACAGCATTTCAATTTAATTGAGGTCTGCACTTTCGTTGCCCATTCCAACGATTTGATTCTTTTCTTTTTCAACTATTCGCTGGTCTGCTTGGGTTCATTGCCCCGTTACATGACCCTATTTGGGACAAACTTTACCTGTTGGACAGATAACCTCACATTTAACTCAACAATACTTTGGCTTTGGAGTTTGTGGTCAACTCAATGCAAGGAGCACAGGTCCTCTGGCTGCAACACGAGCTCAAATAACCCCCGCCTTTATCACCCCACCACTGGTGTAAAGTGTTTGGACTGGTGTATTTGGTTTTCTCCAAATGTGGTGCAGTGCATTGTGGCCAGACATCTATACTTTGGTGTCATCTGTCTAAAGGACATTGTTCCAGAAGTACTATGGTTTGTTCAGGTGTGACGTTGCAAACCTTATCTGTGCTGCCATGTTCAGTTTGGAGAGAAGACACTGTTCTTCAAGCCTTGTAAAAAAAAAAAAAAAAAAAGAGAAAGAGAGAGAGAGAAAGAAAAAAGGCCATACTTGTCAGTCTTTGTACCGTCTAACATGCTTACTGAGGTCTGCAGAGGTCACTAGGTTACTTAGGTCTTGGGTTCTTTGTAAATTTTCCAAGTATTACACTGTGTTGCCTTCAGGTTAATTTGTTAGGATGTCCTGGGAAGGCATTATGTTCACACACCTCAATGTCCATGTTGCTTTTGTAGAAGTTAACCTGGTGAATTCGATCGCTAGAATAGCTTAGATTAGCTGGCAGCTACTTGCCCTGTTAATTGCCATATAAACAGTAAGAGTCTACTTATTTTTTTCTTTCATTTTCACATGACTGTATTCCAGCACATGCAGGACCTCACTAATTGGTAATTCTTACTGTCCTAATTAGAGTGAGGGGGACTGCACTGGGAGTTTCAGTGAATGACATAATTCTGTTCACTCAGCACTTCCTGGTCGACTTGAAAAACACAGATGATTTTACTCACTCTGAATAGCCCATTAGCTATAACTTATAGTGGTAAATGTCAGCCTCACGCAATCCCAGTGTGACCCGGGCATGGTACTTCTCTGTGGCTCATTGTGTCTCTAGGCAGGAGAAGTGATGACAGTAAGCTAGAGCTAACTTCTGACTTTCATGTGAAGGTTAGAAATGTCAAAACTATAGAGTAGACTCATTCTCCTTATGGGAAACTATTAAATTGCAATTTTCTCTGTGCTAGCCCTCCAACATAGAGTTTTGCAGAATTTAATTTTTCCTATTTTCCATTTTGGTACTAGGAAGGAATCTCCTTGTGCAGTTCTTGTGCTGGAAAGTCATTTTCTTTGTGTCCTTGTGACTCACGTAAGCCTTATCAAACTTTTAGTCTAGTGGGACTGACGGAGTAAATTTTATCCAGCTGTGTCAATAAAGTGATCAAATTTCCACTGAAATGCTTTTATTGGAAGCAACGGAGAGTGGGTAGGAGCAGGAGTTGCAAATAGAATAAATGACAGTGAGTGGGTGTGGCTGAGTGATTGGGAAGCCAGCCAAAGCCTTGTTCCACAGCCAGTGAACCATCGGAGAGTAGTCTCCCTCTCTCTAAATGCTGTTTTGTGAGGTGAGGAGCTTGATAAGAGTTGTAATTACCTCATTTTACTGCAGCAAATTGCCAGGTTTCTTAAAAGCAGACAGGCTGGCTGAGGCAATATCAGCAGTAATGAGTATTGTGATGATTGTGGGAGGGCAGTGCTGCTTCCATCTGGATTATTGCTTGGTCACTGCTGCTGGTCTGCTGCTATAGGAAATCTGATCCTGGGCAGTTTTGTGAGGACAAAATGATTTAGGTTTAATCTTGTTATCAGTTATTAGTATTTAAGATTTTTTTCCCTTAATTATTACTTTTAGGCATTAGATAATGCTGTGGATTTCATGTGCTTTTCATTTTTATGAGCTAGAACCCATAATCATGACAAGTAAAATAAAAATAGTTTGACATAATTCATTTTACATGTGAAAAATATAGAATATGTAAAAGTGTAACTAATGTAAAATCATATTATTGAAATTTTTAAGATGCACTTGTACAGATACAAATACAAGCAGAGCTTGTTAGGAAGCTATTTTTTATTTTTAGAATAAGCTCGGGTCATAAGGTTATGCCAGAGAACCCTGAATAAAGCCTAGAGATCATCAGCTCAGTCTTGTCTCCCAGACTGATGCTTATGATGTGTATATTGGTCTTTTTTGGGCGCGTCTCTTCTCCTTCCTATATTGAAAAGGCTTACGCAGGGGCAGGGTTCGAACCCCTCCCCGGTAGCCTGTCATTAACAGGAGGCAGAGCAAAATACAGACAGCTCTGTGGCAGTGTAAAGGTAAACAGAGATGGCTAAAGTGAAGGAGATGAAAGACGGTGTTAAATGGAGAGTGAAGAAAGTTGCAGGGATGAGGGGGATAAATGATGCACTGAGATTAAGGGACGAGAGGAACGAGGGAGAGATGGGTGGATGAAAAGGGAAGAAAAGAGAGAAGAAGGTGGAGGTAAAGAGAAAGCGGAAGGGTGGGTGGGTAGGTGGTGGGGTTATGATGAATTAAAGATGACACTCTCCGGCAGCCTGGTTTCTAAAGATCACTCTGTCTGCTAATGTAATGTTAATGAATGCAAATGATGTGCCTAACCTCTCTCCCCTGACCAAGCGAGGGAAGAGAAAAGAGTGAAAGAAAGGAAAAGAGGGAGAAGAATAGATGAAAAGGTGCAACGTGGGGGCTTGTGTATAAATGTGCTGTTCCTACATTATGCAGGTAGCTGAGTGACAGACTGACCACTAAGATATGATCAGATGCATGAGACTTTGGTGTTGGTATAGCCTTTGTTTGACCATGTACCTGTCTGTATTTGCCAAGCCTGCCTCAGGGGGGGCTGTTGTGTTTTCCCGCTTCAATACCATAACAACTCTATTACAAACCGGTAACAGCGGGGAAAGAATGTGGCTGCTCACCAAGTGCCGCAAGGTTGAATCTTATATTGAATGCGACACAGCAGCCCAGATGTGCGAGGCCAAGGTAATGTCACCTTCCTGTGATGATAGGATAATTTCATCAGGTTCTTCAGATGCTGTGTGTTTATTAAATTTCTGCTCTTACAAGACATTCTTCTCAACAGCTGCTGCTGAGCACACTTTGCCTTGTGCTGCCCTGTTAATCTTTATCTTCTAGACTCTCTCTCTTTTGTCTTTCATACGTGTCTGCTCTTCTTCCACGGAGCGAAAATTATATTTTCACACAGCCGTCGTGAGTGACTGTTAGCCAGGCGCGCTATTACTAAATCTGTGTGTATGAGTGTGGGCAATCTGTAATTTGTGAGCCTGTTCGTTTAATGGAGTCTGTGGCTCAGAAGATGCAGGACTTGTGTATCCCATCACTCCGCGCTAATGTCTCGGAGGAGGCTGGCAGATTTTTTCTTTTTTTTTCCTTCAGTTTTCAAATTTAGTCACATTGTCATTTCTGTCTTCAGGGGGACATGGAAGTTACACATTTCTTTTGATGCATTTCAGTTGCCTGTTCTGTATCTTCTATTTAAAGTAAAAATCCTTCAGTATGAGTGACAGAGCTTTAGTGTGGCACGGAGTAGAGAAGTCTCACATCTGTGTTTGTATGGATTGTCTTCTTTGTTGAACATGGTGACTCAATCAGATATTGCCTTTTTATATTCTTCTTCCCCCTGAAGCAGTACTGTGCCATAACTGCAGTTTCCAAATCTGCTAAATGGCCTTAACCATGCTGGACGTGAAGCAGTCTTTTCTTTCGAAATCAGGGATGCAGCGGGTAAGTGGTGTCTGTCTGCGTGAGACACTTCCACATGATTTGTTCGGAAAATACTTCACTCTGTCAAAACGTTCTTTTTATATTCATAAGTCCCCTGAGTGGACGGCTGATTAGTTTGGGAGATGCAGCATCTTTTGTTCGTGTTTGTTTGTCACTTTGTTTTCAGCTCTGTATTAAGATGCCAGGCTCAGCAGGCTACCATGGGGTTTCATCATTGTTAAGTGCTCATTCCAATCCCACTGATTTCTCCACTTGGTTTTTCATCTCCGTCTTTCTGTCTATTTGTCTTCTTTTTTTCTCCCTCTTTTTCATTCTTTATCCGACCATCTTGATTCCATCCCCCCAAGAAAAGATAAACCCCACTTACATAATGTCATCCAAGGGCCTCAGATCTTCTTTCGCTTTGCTGCTACAGTCACAAAGAGAAGACCCTTAAAGCTTTGCATCCTGCATCTGGACGTGATTGTCTCATTGAATTACAAAGTATACCAGCATCCTTGAACAGGAGGACATTGGGGAGTGGGGGGAGGCTAAAGAATAGATGAATGTAAAAGATGGAAAGAGAATGGAAATCCGTGGAGAATGGCCTGCTGTATTGATTGAGGAGCCAGGAAGCTTCAGAGAGGCACTTCGGCACATGTTGTATCGACTAGTGGCCATACAGTCTCAGATTGGCTGCAAAGGAGGGAATTACACAGACATGTTGGCATTCTGACTTTTAAAGCGTAGAATTAAAGTCATGCATGAGAGCTAAAAGAGGGCAGAGAGATTGGCCAATTCATTTTTGCTGTTGTTCCTTCACTGAACTCTCGTTCTATTGATGTTCTTTAGTGTGTACAACTTCCACGTAATCATGCGTGTCTATGCGATGTGTCATGCGACTGCTTGCTGACGTGTAATTGTGCGAAGAGAGCTGCCTTATCGATCTATAATGCAGAGCCCCATCAATGTTTAATGTAGTCTCTCTCACTCTTTCATTTCTCTCCCTCCCTTTCTCTAGCCCCAAATGGTAGGCTGCTTCCAGAACCTACCATTTGGTATTGATCTATCACTTGCTGCTAATAAGAAGGAGCTGTGCTCTCGGGGATTGGGAGCTGCAAGGCCTCATCTGAGTCTTGGCTTTGGCTTGCGACTTTTGGGTTTTGACTGGTACTCTTGCAGTGTTATCCAACCTACATCCATTGTATGATAAAGGGTAACTAATATTCTGTGATGCAGTTGCAATACAGCCTCGAGCCTTACGGATCCTTGAATGTATTTAAGGCTGGTGACGCCGACACCTACAAGCCATTGTTTTCCAATAGATTTATGAGCCGTGGCTGCTTAGTTAACATTAATCTCTCCATGTTAACAATTTTCACAAAGACTCAACTACTGGTGAAACTGCCTGGTCTTAATTTAGTGGAGCTTGCAGGTGGAGCTGACATAGCAGAATATGAATACAGAAGAAAACACACTGGGCTACCTTCCAAACACTAGGGACATGGCAAGGTCCTTTCCTTGCCTTGCAAATGACTTGCTATAAACTTGGAGTGCGTGGACGACTAATTGCTTTTACAATGCTAAGGAGTAACCCAACATTAAGCTTCTAGACAGACAATAAACATCCCGGGTCCTTGAAATGCAATTTTCAGTAATGTATTGTTTTTAACTGCACTCCATACTGTATTGTGTTTGTGTTGGGGGTGGGGTGGGGGGGCAGAGTACACCCTGGACAGATCGCCACTCCATTACAGGGGCAACAGAGAAACAGGCAATCAACTGAAACTAAAACTCATTATAATAACCAATTAAACTAACAGATTAATTGTTTATTATTTACCCAATATTACCCAATATTAAATAAATTTAAAAAATACCTATACCAAAATTTAATTAGTGTGTAACCTTAGGCTATTTAGATAACTTGTAATTTCAGCAATAAAAAACAATGTTTCCTCTTTTTCGAAGAGATGTTTCGTGTAATTAAGTTGATTTTATAATGAAACTATTCAAATCCACTTATCATTTAATGGATGAACGGTTCACAGAAGTGCTCATTTAAAAGCCCCACACATACACATACACATGCACATACACAAGGGACATTTTCAAAATCTCCAGTGCCAGTGGACAGGTGTGCGAGCAATGCCATGATGGCTGTTCGAGCCCCTCCCCGTTGCTAATCACCACTTAGCATACTCCATTTACTCATCCGCTACTTTGATATTCTGCTAATGGTAGGCATTAGACCACATGACTCTGCTCATCCACCCCTCCCTTGGGCCTTTGACCTTTTTTTTTTTTTTTTTCGTTTCCGCATCCTATCTTAGACCGAATCCCCTCCAACCCCAACCCTCCCCCTTCCATTTTAAAAGGAAATAAAAAAAAAAAAGGTCGACCAAGAGCCTGTGTGATTTGACTAAAGCTTCTGTGATTTCCCCAGAGAAAGGTTTGGCAGTCCCCACAATGCTGGCTGGCGCTGAGGGCTGTTTCATGCTCCTATCTCCCCAGCTGACAGCAAGTCGTACAAGCAGGCAGGCAGGCAGGCTGGAGCTGGCTGGCTGTGGAAACTAGACAAGGCAAGGCTGATCTTAGGGAAATTGAAATACTCTGATGGAAGCCGGGTGTGAACAAGGCTGTCACTGTAGGTGTACACAGAAAATTGCTCTCTAAGTTGGCTGGTGCATGAGCAGAACGGGTGTCCATCTGCGTGTGTCCTAACATGCATTGTGAGTGCTTGTGTGTGCAGGGGCTAATTGGTTTCATGTCTGAGGACAGTTTCTCCCAGTAAGTAGAGATTGAGAATGAAAAGGCTCTTTTCTTCTTACAGGTGGCTTGTCACTCATCCTTACCACAATGTACTTGTTTTTAAAAAAATTTTAACCAACGCTCTTGAACCACGGATGACGGGCTTTGAGTGTTCCGTCATTTGGAATGATTTCAAAATGCACAGCGACTTCAGTGAGACTCCAAATTAGCAGCAGCTGCGAGTGCGTGCTTGTTCTGGGGGAGTAGGTAAAGGGAGGGTGATGAGGGCTGGAACCTCTCCTGGAAATCTTGAAAGAGGGCATCGTTGTGTCTATGCATTTAATCAGAGTGAGATTTCTCCCTTATCAACAACACATGTGGGTTGTGCTAGCCAACCATTTGCTGTGAAAGTGGAAGAGCTCCAAGCCAAACACACAACGACCACAGTTCCTATGAAAATTGCACACACACACACTTTCTGCTTGTCTACTACAGAATGCAGATCATCACACAAGCATACCATTCACCCTTCTGTCTCGCAGTTTTTAATCTGTCTGGACACAACACAAAACAACAAACACAATGGAGTGTATGTCGTGGCAGGGGACATCGGAAAATGTGAAATATCCTTTGGTTCACTCTCTGTAATATTAATGTTTTAGGACCGAGGATAAACTGTCTGTTACAGGGGAAATTATCAATCTATCATTACTCTGCTAAGGCCAGCATGTCAGTTAGTCCATCGCTCTATAAATCTGTATTGCAGGGAGAGGGGCAGGTGAGCGCTTTGTGAAAACTGCCATATTTCTCTCTTCTTTCCTTGAGCAACATATCATGTACCAGCAAGGCAGATATTAATCAAAAAAAGAGCTGATAAACTTCTGGTGTGAGCTGCCAGACTTATTTGTCTAAGCTATGTCCCTGAGGATTAGGAAGGGGGCAATCTGTGTTCTCATATTGCACTGATATGTGGCCAGATATGACATGTTGTATAATAAAAGTCCAAACAAAGATAAATCCAATCCTTGAACATTTCTCTGTACTTTTTTCTTCCTTTTTCAGGCTGTATTGTGTTACTCTTTCATTTTGTGTAGCCTAAAGTTATCCAACATAGGTCATCATGTTTTTTGGCAGGCGTTTAGAAAATTAGCTAATTAATCTGAAATTAAAAAACATTTTATGGCTTGCAGATATATGCGTTTTCATAACTTTAGGTTAAGGAAAGCTGACGCAAATACATCAGAGCCTAACCTTGGAGGGCTCCTTCTTCATATGTGAAGCCAACTCTTTTTGCCAGGCCATCTGCAAACCTCATACAGTGTATCGACATACCCACTTATCTTTCATAATACTTGCACACATATAAGCAGGACAAAGGCAGGATGTAGTCTAATACTGTATATAGCGAGATAACACAATGCAAAGAGTTTTTTTTAGTCTCTCAGAGGTTCCTTCCAGCAAAGTGCCAAGGATTTGTTTCTAGTCTTAACAGAAGAGTAACAGAGACGGATGAAACACTGTAGGGATTCTTGCTTTCTGTTCATCAATGAGTGTCAAGCGATCACTGGGGCTTGAATATAATTTAGCTGTGTGGGATGGTACTCAAAATAGCTTCTGTGTGGCTAACCGCTGGTTCTCTCTGTCTTTTTCTTTCTTTGCTGCAGAGACCTTGATGGACACTCGGGTGGCCACAGCTGAGCTGGGGTGGACAGCATATCCTAATTCTGGGGTGAGCCCGTTGTTGCCAACACATGTTTACATAATTAAATAAATCAGAAGTTTCACTTCACACTATTTTTCTGTTTTTCTGGTAAATAGCTTTGTTGGGTATGTGTAACATGACACAGAGCACGTACAGGTTTACAGGCAGACAGACAAATAGGCAGGAAAGCAGGGAGGATGGGAGTTATAGTTATAGACTTAAGCAGTGCCCAATGTAGCTCCCATTATGGGTATTATTTTCTCTGTGTCCCGGTTCATAATGACTTAATAACATAATGGGTCCACCTAAGTCCCAGAACACAGTACCTAAGTCCCTGTAAATGGAGGCTGGGGGGGATACCATAGACATAATGATACTGTAATGATACATTTATACAGGGAAGTGGAGGTATTAGGATGAAAGAGGGAGGAGGAGCTAAGAGGACAAAAAAAATGCTCAGGGCTTTTCAGATTTAAAGGGAACTATCTGCAGCTTTTAGGTATTCTCACAGAAATGGAATGAGGCTAACTGGAACAAAGTGGAACAATATTCCTCTTTTCTCTTTTTTGATTGAAACTCAGTATTATTGCCCTGTTATGCTAATGGAGCGTTTTAAGACCTTGTTTTCTGTATTGTAATTCGATAATTCAATGAAAGGCTCCATAGCACAACAGTGATATGAATCTTACAGGAGCTATCCAGGATAGAAAAGGACTGTTTCCCGCATTTTCTGGGTCTTTAGGTCTTTATGAGGCATTTTACACACGTGTAAAAGGAGCTTTTATTGCTACCGAGCAGAGCTTTGACTCTGTTTAAGCATTAGAGTGTGGCAGGGGTTTTTTGTATTCCTCAAGGAATACAAGCTAAAATAACCTGTAATAACCTCGTGTGTGTGAGTTTGCATGTATGGCTGTGATATTGTCATCTGCACAATATCTGGAGTGAGCCCTTCTCATTGTGGTCTCCACAGTTTGTTTTTCTCTTATGGTATGAGCCATGTCGCAAATTCCTTCATGATTAATCAAGAAAACCCCAGTGGCAGATGGAGCAAGTGGACTTGTACATTTTCTTGCATAACAGCCATTGTTAACTGTCATTATCCCCTTCTATGTTTCTGTCTCTCTTTTTGATTTATTCATTTATTTTTTATTTTGTTTACTTTTTACTTTTAATTTTG
This sequence comes from Maylandia zebra, assembly GCF_041146795.1. NCBI lineage: Eukaryota > Metazoa > Chordata > Actinopteri > Cichliformes > Cichlidae > Maylandia > Maylandia zebra. The sequence goes on from NC_135184.1 coordinate 20,145,636, forward strand.
CCTCGCTGTTGATATTCTCTTCACAAACGGCTTAAACACAAATGTTGGTTAGATACCTTTTTTCTTCAAAAATGTTTAGCTGATATCTCAAATTAGCTGATTGCAGATGTTAGCATGACCAGGATTTCCTCTAGCTTAACCGACTGACTTCCTATTTACTACCTACACATATTATGGGCTTAAATAAATGCAACTCTAGTCGTTCCAAGACTTTATAGACCAACTTGATCAAATGGTGAACAGCAGTGTTCACCATTAGCAACATTTGCACGATGTGCAAACTGTAGTAATGCCATCAAAATGATCACGAAGCCAAGTGTTTTTCTTGTAATACGAGCATGCCCTACCAAAAACTGATAGCTTTCGCCACGGCACATAGAGCTGTGTCTCATGTGCAGCCTCAAATCAGCTGCCCACAGATACTGAGAGACCTACATACATATGGCTGGTGACCATCGCAAAGACACAACACATTTTCCACACATAAAACAGATATATGTTTAAAAGCTGTTCTTAATAAGATCTGACATGCATACCAAAGGTGCAGCACAACAACACTAACAGTTCAAAAATAATAATTGTTTTGACAGATTCATGTTAAATGTTACATGTGTATTTGAATTGTATTTCTGCCTTTCTTAATGTTCCCTTCTACTGAACAGGCAGGCAGTGACCCAGCAACCAACACTTACCAGCTGTGAACAAAAAGTATTTATGGCTTTAAAGGATAATTAGTCCGGTTGTTTTGGACCAAAACTACAGAAAACAATGCATTAGATTTGAGATTCACTGATGCACCAAAACAATAATCAGCCAAACAGCCATAAAATGCTTCATTTTATTTTCCAAATAAGATAAATTATTAAGCTTTAACATTTTCTCTAAATAAAAATAGAGGGGTGCAAATAATGAAGTTGCTATACACCCACCTTTACCTGACAAATTTTACCTTCCCAAACAAAGCAGGAGCATTTGTACAACAAAACAAGTGTCAGGTGCTTATATATCATTTTCCTTTAAATTATAAAATTACCAGATAACAGGACATCAACCTTTTTCTCTTTTTCACTCATCTCCATAATTTTCCTTTTAACTGCTTTGATTCCTTTACTGCTCATACCGAGGCTCACGCTGCCTCAGGTTGTGGTTGCTGACATCTGGCTAGCTCTGAGCTCTGGTTAGCTTTAGCTTTAGCCACTTTGCCCTTCTTCAAGTTGGGCATGTTCAGCTGGGTGAAAGTGATTTAAGTGCCTCATTAGGTTTATTTCAAACATTTTTGTGGTGGTTCCCCTGCGGTTTACCATGATGAATGATCACAGCCACATGCTAACATGTCATTAACATGTAGATGTGGGTGTGAAAGTGACTACTTGATTGCGCCGCTGTGTGCTTTTTGAGCATGCACGAAATTGAGTATCTTGTACACATGTCACATGTGAGACTCATCCGCTGCTTTATGCCTGAGATTTGGAATTACACACTTTGTCAAAAGAAAGCAAACAAACAAACAAAAAGTATTTCTAACTGTTTTGAGACAGGAGCTATTGGTCTCATACTAAACTTTTAACTCTGAATGTGCTAATGTGCAATAAAATATTTCTTTTTCAGCTTGACATTGTCACATCTTTATATATGAAAAGAGAAAGAAAATCCAGTGAGACTTGTTGCGTTTAGACTTCTACAGTGCTGTTACTATCGAAGCAGATTCAGTTTAGCAAGCCCCCAGGCACACAGAGACATATCTGACTTGTCTGAGTTGAGCGTAGTTCAATCCTGCTGCTATTGTAAAGGTTCAGGGAGGGAAAGGCCTGCTGTAGGACGGATACACAAACTGTTTACTGGTAGAACTTATTACACTATGCAGCTACCGTGACCTTGAGCGTGAGAGATGCAGCATGACTGTGAGAAAATATTCATTATCATGCACACTCACACAATTAATGTAAATCCAGTTTTTAATAGATTTCTGTGCAAGCTGAGATGTAATAACTTAGTCAATATCAGATAAATTCCCACGTGTACAACCCTCACCTCTGAGAGCTGCAGGCGAACCTCTTTATGTGTCATGCAGTTAATTTATCAACAGCCTGAACCTTCAAAAACAATGTTTTATTGCAGCTTTTCATAGCTGAATCAATCATAGCTACAGCTATAGATAAAGATTGCAAATGCCAATCTTAAAACCAAGACTGTAGCCTGAGGGGTGTGAAAAGTATTGTCATGTAGATACAGTATACTAAGTTTAGCTCTGTGTGTGCAGCCAGTAACTGGGCACTCAATTTGCTACTCTTTATAACCTTAACAACTGCTTCTCTGACACCACACAACAAGAGTTAAAGTGCACACACTGCATGGTTCCTGAGCTATTTGATACAACTCATTAATTTTCTTTAGTAACTTTCCCCTCAGGAGTTTTTAAGCAGTGTATTTGTGTGTCTGTGTGCATTTGTGTGCTTGGCTGACTCAAAGGGTTAATTCGGAAGGACTCCAGAAGCAGTGCCATTAGTTCCAGTTGTGTAAATGCAAGAACATCAGAGTTAGGCATGCAGACATATAATGGAATAGCAGCAGTGTGGTATGGTAGCAGTTTTCTGGATAAAGAAAGTTAGTTTGGAAGGTATAAAAATGTGGAGAGTAAACAATATAATATTCTTTCATCATGTGCCTTTCCGCTACAGTATTTTTTTTTTATTGTTTCAAATGTCTATTCTAAAGTTTTTTTTGCTCATTCTGTCTCACCTTCATCCTTATGCGTCAATCTCATGCTTTTCTCCTCTCCCTTTTCCTTCTGCTCTCTGCCTTGCTCTTATGCACACTCCCTACAATAAATAAAATATGGAGTCCCTGAAAGGCAAGTATCCCCCAACCTTGTGGCCATGCGACAAAGAGCAGACATGAACAGCAATGACACACACACATATACACACAGTGACTTAACCAAAGCACAGTTTCTGTTCCAGTTTTCAACAGTCTCTCGGTTTTACTGGGGCAGCTGTGGCTTGAGTGGTAGAGTGGGATGTACTACTAATTGGAAGGTTTGTGGTTTGATTACCCCTGCTCCTCCAGTACACAGTTTTTTGGTGTCCTTGGGCAATAATCTGTGACACAAATTGCCGGCCCAATAGATACTTTAGGTTGTGAGGGGTGAAGATAGTAAATAGAATAAGAGTGCTGTGAATGGGTGAATATAGCTTGTAGTAAAAAGTAGAATAGAAAATAAGTTTTAGGTAAATTAAAAAAAAAATGTGTTAAGCCAATTAAATTTAAGATACGATAAGATAAGATAAGATAACCTTTATTAGTCCCACACTTGGGAAATTTGTTTTGTCACAGCAGGAAGTGGACAGTGCAAAAGTTATGAGGCAAAAATTAGAATACAATAAGAATAAATACAGTACACAGCTGTACAGAATAGAATAAAATAAAATACTATATACAGTAGAATAAAATAAAATAAATATACAATAAGATAAAAATAGAATACAAATACAAATACTATATACAACTGAGTAAAAATACAACGATGACAGAAAGGATTATTGCACTTAGTATTATTGCATATGTATGGATGTGTGTGCTTGATCAGTTAAAGTCTTTATTATGGAGTCTGACAGCAGTGGGGAGGAAAGACCTGCGAAATCTCTCCGTCCCACACCGTGGGTGCCGCAGTCTCCCACTGAAGGAGCTGCTCAGTGCTGTCACAGTCTGCTGCATGGTGAAGAGTGTAATCGCATGAAAAAAGGTTGGGAACATTTAGACTTTGGTGAATGCAAAAAGGCAACCATGCAGTAAAAGTATATTAAAATGTGAGTATTTCTTCAACTCTGATTGCATTACTACTTTTTCTCCCTTAAACTAAATAAACTTAAATTAATTAAATTAAGGAAAAAAAGTTCCCTCTTGTAAAGTCTCAGAATGTCACTTAATCATTAAGCCGTAAATGACAAACTAAGAATGCTAAGTCAAGTACTGTTATTATGTATTTTCAACTGATTACAGCTTTAGAAGTTAAATTCTTTGGCTCAGACCTTGAGTTTGAAGAGCCATGGGCTCCTCTAAGTAGATGGCTGACAATCTGAAAATGGAGCTAAGTGATGTTTACAAAGTAGGTAAAAGCTATGAAAAGCATTCTGCGCCTCCAAATTCTGATGTCTAAAATGTCAAGACAGGGTCATAAAAAATGTCGTGGAGTGGTCCAAGGCACACTTGAAGTTCTGCCGAGATGTACTTCAAGGAACACAAGCTTTTTTTTTTTTTTTTTTTTGGCCTGTCCCGTTTGGCTCTTTTGCCCTCAGAATTGTTGTCTAAAGGCAAAGAAAGATGCCCAACGGATTTACTTTACCAAACTGACCATCCCAGCCTTGCCGTAATGGTCCATTTGATTCACCTTTTATTGTTTATTTTATTTTCACTTACTGAATACGGGACAGACTTGACTGGGGGAAAGAAGGGGAGAAAGAAAGAGGGAAAGAGAAACAGCTGAGAAGAGGGACGGGGGAGAAGGGCAAAAAACAAAAACCAACAGAATGAGCAGAGAAAAAAAAATGCATATATCAATCACCTGGGTCACCTGCTGAGAAAGAAAAAAGAAAGCAAGCAGAAGAGAACAAGAGTAATAGAATAAACAACATCACAATGATATATGGGAATATGACAGTAAATACTAATTGTTAAACATTATTGTGCAGCACATAAGATAACAGAACACAGTGTGCTTTGAGGTAGGAGCCAAAAAGGGTGTAGTTTGTGGGTGTGATCACCCATGTGTACACCTGTGAGCATGGACGCGCTTGTTTTTTGTTTTTTTAAAAGGTTCCTTCATGTAATGATCTGCTAGAGGGTGTGGGGGGGGCACAGCCCCGTCCTCCAGGGCATGAAGCAGGTGTGGAGGAGATCAAAACTCCAGACATCCAGAGGCCCCCAGAACACAAGAGACCAAGGAAGACCAACAGAGGGGCAGCCGCGCCACTGTCCCAGAAAGAGCTGAGGAGAGTCCCAGATGAGGGCTCACTCAGCAGCCGCGGAGCAGAAGCCAGGGGGAGTTGCAGTGACGCGCCCGTGAGCTCCGCCGGCAGCCAGCTGCGCCTGAGTGACCGAGCCCCAGGCCGAGAGGCCGGGGGCACCCCACCTCCGAAGTGGCCCGAGCGAGCCCCAGGCTCCAGGCCCCGATAAGCGGCCGCCAAGGAGTGAGCTGGTGTGTACCTGGACGCCCATCCCCGGACACAAAGAACCACCAACGCACCGATGTCTGAGGGGGTCCGCCACTGGCAGGGGAAGTGGTGGTAGGGGGAGATAGGCCTCCAAACCTTGGAGGGCCTGAGATGTCCCCAGAGAGGTGGCGCCTGACACCCAACCTGACATATAGACACAGACATACAGGCACACACAGATACAAACATCCATTCCCACCCTCATGCTCTCATATGCACTTACTCCACACTCAACCAACGTGGAGACAGACATAAAGAGACGTTGTACACACGATCACACTCCCCAAGCGTACTCTACAAACCGGGTCTAGGTGCCCTTGCCCCTGGAGGGGGGAACTGCACCCAGACCCAGGTGGTGTTTCCCTTTTCCCTGCGGTTGGGGGAGGCAGACCGCCCCGACTCCGCAGCAGCAGGAAGGCTCCACACTCCAGACCGCAGTCAGACGGCCAACTCCTCCTCCTAGCCCCCCTGCTCCAGCAGGTCGCAGAGAATGGGGGTGAGAGAAGACTCCAAACCTCCCTCCACCCGCTCATTGTAGTGTTGATGCATGTGTGTTTTAAGGTGCATTTAAAACCCAGGAGGGCTTGGAGCTACCTGCCAGAGAGCAGCAGGTAAGCGCATGGTCCCTCCTGCTAGCCCTCAATGTCTATGTGTATTTAAAATTGAGAGGTGGGCAACGATGCCAGGGGTGGGGTGTACACCCTGATGGTACTTTGGACTCCGTGTATCGTGCCCACCCCCAAGATCCTATATGTATGTGTAATGAGAGTGTGAGTAATGTGAATGTCTAAGTTGTGGGATAAAATTGAGGCAGAGGCAGCCAGAAGGGGACAGAGGGGGGGGGGTAGCCTCCTCTGCACCCTGGTGACATACCCCTACTCCAAGGCCCTGCATGTGTGGGTGGTTGTGGTGGAGCGGGAAGAGGGAGGCAGCTGGAGATGGGGAGGGAAGGAAGGGAGGGGCAAGTGACCCCTCCCTGGGGCCAGCTCACCCGCTGACCCCAGTAGGCACCCCCACACTCCGCGACCCGCCAGGGAAAGGGGGCCCAGGCCCATCCAGACCGGGGCCCAGTGCAGCAGCGCCGCCCGGCCCCACAGAGCCCGGGACAGTCCACCCAACCCCACCACAGAGAAAACTGCACCCACCCCACCATCCACTCATCTTCCAGACTACATAAGACAATAAACACCCAGGCTGAGATCTTCCTCCACCTCTCCTGTATCTCCCCCTCCTGCAGAGGGAGCTCCTGAGGAGAGGAAAGCTCCTGCAAGATGTGACAATCTCCCCCACCAGTTGAAGAGCCCCCCAGGTGGCTCGATGCACCGGCGGCACCCTGCTCCAGGTCTGGGCCCCCATGCACCCACCCGCCCACAACCCCGGCAACACACCAACCAGGACCCAAGCCCCCCGAGGCCCGGTCCGGGTCCCAGCCCAGAGACGGAGCGCCCCCAGAACCTCACGCCCATCCCGGACCCACCCAGGGGCAGCCAGGCTACCAGGTCAGTAACCCACGTCCGTCAGCACAGACCCTCCCCTAGCCCCGCTGCACGCAGCCGCGAGGAAACAGTCACCTGAGAGCCAACAGAGCCCCTAACCGGACATGACCGCTACCCCGGGTTGAGCCCCCCAAGGAAGATGCCTCCGGGGAACCCCCCGACGCCCTAAGCCTGTCCCTACCCCCACACCAATCACAACAGTGAAGGCGGGACCAAACTATGACCCCCCACCCCCACTAGGTGATGGAGCTGATCAAAGGAGCCCAGAGCAATTGATCTGATGTGGTGGCAGAGGCTGTGTCAAGACTAATGTAATCTAATAGATAATTTCTATATTGGTTAGAATTAAGATTATTTTTATTTTTCCAGTTCATGAGGACTGTTTTCTTGGCTATGCATAGGGCAGTGAAAACCATATGGGCGATATTCTTTTCTGAAGTGACATTATCTAAGCTGCCCAACAAACACACTAAGGGGGAAGTTGGAATGTTACATTTCAGACACTTCGATAAGTCTTCACATATCTCGCGCCAAAACTTCTGAACTGGTGGACAGAACCAAAGAGCGTGGATATAATTGTCCGGTGAATTGGTTTGGCAGTGTGAGCAGTTGTTGGTAGACGTAAAGCCCATCTTGAACATCCGATGACCTGTATAGTGCACTCTATGTAATATTTTGTATTGAATTAATTGAAGACTGGGATTTCTAATTAGATGAAAGGTTTTTAAGCAAATCTGAGACCAGAAGTTTAGGTCTAAGTTAACTGATAAATCCGCTTCCCATTTTGCAATAGGAAGTGATATTGATTCATCTGTTTTAGAAAGCATTCTGTATATTTTGGATAGTAATTTGGGGGGTTTAAGAGTAAGAAATTGAACCACACTTGGTGGTGTTTGTAGTTCAACTTGACCCGGTTTAAATTTCTTTTTTACTATGGATTTAATTTGTTGATATTCTAAAAATCTTTTCTTGTTGATCCCATATTGTGTAACTAGTCCGTCAAATGAAATAAATTCTGTTCCTTCTAGTATATGTTCTAAATATTTGATTCCTTTATCACTCCAATCTGAAAAGTTTATCATATTATTGTTTTGTAATATGTCAGGGTTGTTCCAGATAGGTGTACGTTTGCATGGGATTAATGAAGACGCCGTCAATTTTAGAAACTCCCACCATGCTGTCAGAGAAGAGCTGATGTTGATGCTTTTAAAGCATTCATGTCGTTGGATGTTTGAGCTGATAAATGGTAGGTCTGAGATCTCTAGATTATTGCAGAGTGCTTGTTCTACATCTAGCCAAGGTTCATCTAAGAGGGTGTGTTTTAGCCATCCTGAGATAAACTGAAGCCTGTTGGCTAAGAAGTAGTGCTGAAAGTTAGGCAGTTCTAGTCCTCCTTTATCCTTGGTCTTTTGTAGTGTTTTTAAGCTTATACGTGGGGGTTTATTTTTCCAAAGGAATTTGGACATACATGAATCTAGAGATCTGAACCAATCTTGTGGCGGTTTAGTTGGGATCATTGAGAATAAATAATTTATTTTTGGTAAGACCATCATTTTTATAGTGGCAACCCTTCCCATGAGTGATAGACATTTCCATCTAGCCAGATCATCTTCTACCTTCTTTAAAAGTGGGATATGGTTTAATTTAGTTAGATCTGCAAGCTTGGGAGAAACATTAATACCTAAATATTTTATATTTCCCGATTGCAGTGGTGTAGAAGAGGAATTATGGAAGGAGCAATTAATCGGTAGGACTGTAGATTTTGACCAGTTAATTGAGTAATCTGATATTCTTGCAAAAGAGTTTATCAATTCAATCACCCCAGAGATATTGGTTTGTGAATTTTGGAGAAAGAGTAACACATCATCCGCATAAAGGCTGATTTTATGTTCCACGTTCTTGCATTTTATGCCCTTAATTACTGAATTCTGTCTAATTGCTGCTGCTAGTGGTTCAATAAAAATTGCAAATAGGAACACAAGCTTAATGTGAACTACTGACTCAGTAACTGTGTCATTTGCCGCTGTTAGAAAGTCAATGACTTATGATTTAACTTAAAATAAATGTAAAACTGTACTGACATTTCAGCAAAGGCCGGTCTGCCAGTATTGTTTATAATACTCTGGCTGCACTGAAGTGCAGTAGGATGCCAAAAATATGTACTTGTATTAAAAAATGGTCAATCCACAGCTCAGATAAAGCTGATGAAAAATGACCAAAACACCCCAATGGATTATCTGGTTCATTCAGAAGAAAAGCTGAAATAGTGCTACTTGCTAATTCTAATATTTGTCCCTACTAATTTTGGAAATTTTGGAAAAGTAGCAGCAGGGAAACTGTGTTGTTGGTTAAAAAAACATATTGTAAGCAAGTAAAAAATGAATGATGTTAAAAGAAAATGTTTTAGTCTGGTAACTTAAAAAAGTGAGGTGAATGAAGGAGAATTCAAAGTCATGTGATACTAAACTTCATGCCATTTAGTTTTTATTTTTTTTTAAATAATTTTGGTAAAACGGGAACCAGAGATGCACGACTGCTTTCATTTTGGATCGGGTGGATGAAACTAGAGGAGAGTGTATGGAGGCAGCGAGAGGGTAAAAGTAGAGAGACGGCTAAAAAAGAAATGTGATAGTGATGTTCGAGGGGCTCCGGGATCAGGAAGGGGTTTGGGGGAGGATTAGAAGAAGCTGGAGTGAGAGAGGGTGAGGGATCAACTGTGTGAATGGGGCAAAAAAGCCAAACCTTTGGCCCCTCAACATTCAGCTGTGTGTTTGTGTGTGTCTGTGTTCAAGAATGCTTGGGTTAACTCGTGTGAGTCAGGAAGGTCACAGTTTGACTCCAAGCTTTAAGAGGAAGATCCTAGGAAGGGTGGGTGGGTGTTGGGAGGGTCGGACCCGCGATCAGCGGGTGGCAGTGGCTGTACGGATGAAGGCTGTGGGTACTGTAAACTGTCGTGAGGCAGGCCAGGTTGGTTGGATTGTCAGGGGCTTAGGAAAGAGAGGGCTATGTGTGTCTGTGTGATTGCGTGGGTGGGTGGAGGTGGGGTTGGTGTGCAAGGGGACATGATAGACTGGAAAGCTGCAGCCAAAAACAGACAAACTGAAGTAAATGCTCTGAATGAAATGAATCATTACTGACATGAATCAGTAATAGCATGGTTAATATTGTTGCAAATATATGCCATTTATTAATTAATTAGTTAGTGTTCTGCTTATTATTAGCCCATAATTTGAAATAGAAAGAGGGTTGATTCATTTACCTTTAAATATCTGCATCTGTGGAACAAACTCAGATAACGGTAAATATTCAAGTTTGTTTACTAGTTAGTCTTTAACCCAGATAATCTTACATATAATATGTATAAAATCCTCGGTGGGATACTTCAACTACTTGCTGTCGAGAACTTTGACTAGCTGGTAATCATTTGCTGTGTGGATTTAACACGGTACATTTATTTGCTGTTATGCCAACAGAAAATGTACTCTTTTTTTTTTTTATTTTTCACCTTCAGTGACTTAAAGAATCACTGAAGGTAACAATGTCCCAGTTGTGTCCACCCGTTTTTATAGTTCCCCCGTGTTTCCGTGTTATGAAATTGTGGAAAATGTAGTGAAAAACATTTAAATGTCTTTTCTCAAGCTGTAGTGCATTGAGGATTCGGGACCACCAAGGCAGCGTAAAATGGGGCGTGAGACAGACGGCGTGAGATAACGAGGAGAGTTTGGAAGCGCCCCTCTCTATTGTTGTGGCAGGTGCATAAGATGGTTTGGAGAAGCAGTGGAACTCATCATAATATGTTTGTTTGGATTTACTCTCTCTTGTTCTTCCACATGTGAGATTGTGTGTGCTCAGGCATAAATTTGAGTGGCTGAGAGTGTTGTATATCTGCACCTGCATATGTGAGCATGCACAGGTGCTGGAAGAGGAGTACCATTTTTGGGCGTGCCCTATATGCTCCCCCCTGTTGTGTTCGGTGCTTCGGCAACGCTCCTGCGGACCTTAACTGCACAGGTGTCAGCATACACTCAGCATTTCCTAAAGAGCACAGATAGATCCATAATGGCCATTTCACCATCTGCTGACCAGACTCAATATACCTCAATTATTCATACCCTGAAAGACAGACAAACACTGGGTCAATGGAGATAAGGGAACACAGGAGGGAAAAGTAAAGTGAGGGAAATGAAAAAGAGAAAAGGGCAGAGAGAACAGAAAAGGGGGATGATTGAATATAGATGGTCAAAGAAATGGGGAGAATTCATGGAACGTAACACCAAAGCAGCACTGAAGGAGAAAGGATACCTATACTGAAAGTACTTACACTTGTATCCAGGGTCAGCCTTTAAGCAGAATTTAAATGATTTATAATGCTAAGTCATTGGCTAATTTAGTTGTTTTAAGGTTTCATAAAGGATAAAAACAGAAAAAAGGGGTCACATGTAGTTTAAGGTCTGGTGCTAATTCAGTGTGTGACATGTTAACTCAAAAAAAATTAAATACCTTGGTGGTTGACGGGAAGGACGATTTGGAGATATTTTTCGATACTGCTTCTATTATTGATTTATTCATACCTTAAAAATCGGGTTCAAAGGTCAAAGGGAAAAGTTAAATAAGGAAAGTGGGGGGAAAATGGCAGAGAGGAACGGACAAAGGGGCTGCTTGAATGTAGATAATATGTGTCAGAAATGATGAAGGGAAAGGAGATCAAGGACGCGTGTGCAGGAATGAGAGAAAGAGGGATGGAGGTGAACTCTGAACTTAGTGGGCTCGAGCTGAACTGGAATGAGAAGAAGGGAAAAAATGACTGTGAGTCATGCTGGCTTCACTTCAGAGGCCAGGTGAGAAGAGTGCCTTCATTACATACACGGAGACCCACATACCTGTGCGTGCACACACACACACATGCTGGATGTCAATTTAACCGGACATAAGCACATGCTCATCATTACACATTCACCCACATAACTCTTTATAAACTCTTTGGGAATATGGTTGAAAAAAATTGGATGCACGTGCACATTTGTGCAAATGCGCACACATACATATAGTAGACATTGCCATACCAGTGGGAGACCTGTTTCATTTTACCTCCAAGATTACGGAGTGTGATTTAGTTGTGAAGCCAGACATCTGAATTTGCTCTGAGCTCAGACGCGGGCATATCTGCCCAGCGTGAAGACTGGAATGGTAATACAACGAATCACTCGGATCACAGTGCATTCATGGCTCTCTGTCGGAGGGTTTTGCGTGGATGTAAGTCTTTGCTTGGGCATCTGTGCGTTTGTGTTTTCTTAAAAGTCTTATCCAGCGTTACCTCTCAATATTTTCTGTACGCAAATGAGACTTGGTCAAGACAACAGCGTCTACGTTTGGTCACAGAAAGATAAAAACGATACACTGTTTGGGAACTGTATGCCATAATTCCATAATATTTCTCCCTCCCATTATTATTTTTTCACCTTTCCACCATTTTTAAATATTCCCTTTTGGAATGAAATAACATGTGGCTGCCTCAATTATTGATTTCCATCCTTTGGATTCCCTCTGCATAAATGTAGGAAGTGACTTGGATGTTTTTTGGAAACCAAGGACATTTTTTTCCTTTTGTCTAAGAATAAATAAAAGAACAAAGGAATAGAAGTGGGACAGAAAAGAAAGGAGAAATGACTCTTAAATCTTAAATTTGGTATGAATTTGGAGGAGTATGCAGGAGCGCCTTGAGTTTGGCTTGTATGTGTGGGAGTGATTATGTGTTTGCTCCAGTACCTGCAGCACCTGCTATTTCAGCCGTCCTACAGTTGGCAGAAATAGCAGTAAACCCTTCCATTCTTCTATTCCATCTTCTCACCCTGACTGCTTCTGACTTTTTTTTCCCGCTGCCTTTCTTCACTTCAGCTTGTCTGTCTCAAAGCGTCGATTCCGTCTTTTCACGATCTGCATCTAACCACGAACCGCACAACGCAACTACCCCACCCTACCCTGCCCCACCCCCTCCCTATCTTTTTGTATCTTTCTGTATGGATGATAAGGCTGGTAGGTGTCGTGCTATGTAGGATTTATATACACACAAACACACATGCACAATGTACATCTCAAATCATTAGCAGCCCTTAATTCATCATCAGTCTTTTTAAGAGACAATATTCTCTCATTTCATTCAAGGAATATTATGTTATGTGAGAGATTTGGCGGCCTTCAAGTGAAATATAATCTCAGTTTTCTTAACCTGAACATTTTGATATTTGCTATGATAGTTAGGAATGTCACATCCTATGGAAAGGCATTCATACATACTTCAGTGAACAAAAAAAAATTTAAAAAGGACAGCTCACCTGCCAGAAGTGAAATACATTTTCTGTTAAATCGTGGTTGATCCTGTCTATAGATGCTAATTTTTTATAAGTACGTAACACACATACATGCTATATTTTATGCTTAAAGACATGAAACTGCCTCACTTTGCAAAAAGCTCGTGGTGCTGTGTGATGCTGCAGGTGTGCGATAAAATTCAGGAGAAAAACTCAGAATAACACATTTATGAACACTTTATTCTTTAATAGCTGTAAAATTGAAGATCAAAGTGAAAACTTAACATACATGAAAGGCGCTTGGTGATTTTTGGAGAGGATGGCGTGCTCCTCAGGTGAGTAAAGGAATGCAAATGTATGTTTTGCACTTGCTGTGATATTTATGGAGCAGTTCCGCTGCTGAAATGTCGAAAAAGCCCAATGTTCAGACTTTGTCCTGTGTGCTGTAAAGGAGGGGCTTTGAGGCTTCCATGAGTTACGATCGTGAGACATACTGAAAGCAGTGATTTAGGCCACAAAAAGGATGTTTTTGTCCTTCTTTTCCTGTCATATTTTTGCTCTTCACATTCTGTTGCAAATGTATTTTTCTGTCACCCCAGTTCCATTACTTTTCAACTTTTCGTTTCTTTCCCTATGCATGCAAATATACATAGTAATAATTCATTATTTAGTGGTTTTATGATTCTCCAGAATAAATTCATAAGATTGCAGAGGTTGTCAGATTTCAGCTAAACACTGCTTGAACCTTTTACACAGGGTGACTCAAGGTAATGTTGCTACTGGTAACCTAAAGTCGTGCTGAGGCAGTGTCAGCTTCATGGTTTGTCTCAAGGCACCTGAGTGGGTGTTACCAGGTGCATTGTGCTAGAAAAGTATTCAAAAAACAGTTTTATGCTTCAGCGCAATAACCTTAACCTTCTTTTTGTGCTTTTACACGTCTAGTTGAATTAATGAAGGTTTCCAGACCACTTGCTGATTTATCTCTGGGCTTATTAAATCTTTCCTAAGTGACTAATTGCGTGAATATCTTAATCAAACAAATGTTTTGAGATTAAGCAATTTAATATTTACTACACACAAAGCTGCACTAATTACTGTTTTGGGGGTTTTGTTGTTTTTATCCATCAGTCAAAGTTGGAGCATTTAAAATTAAAAATATATAAAAAAAAATGTTGATTCCAAAATATAAAAATTTCCAGTGCAATACATATTATTAAAAGCATAAGGACAACAGAGTAAAAATAATTAACTTTTTTAATGGGACAAATAAAAATCTGTCATTACACATCCTAATTTATTTATTTATTTATCTAAAACATTTAATTGATGTCTGTTTTTCCACATCAAGCAGCTTGTTCTGCCTACCAGTCTTTAGGAATTATACTTATTTTAATGATTAAATATTTAAAAACAAAAAAGAGGCTTCTATATGAAGGGTGGTTGTTGCCAAGTAAATGCAGAAAGTTAGTTAATTGCAGGCTTGGCCATTGGATCCCAGACCATTTTAAGGACCAAAGTGCCCTTGAGAAAGACACTTGAACCCCAATTTGCATCCCTGAAAACAATGCAAACCTGTCTGGGAGAGTTCAGTTTACTGTTATAGCTAAAAACATCTGTATCCAAGCAGACAGACTGCTTAAAGCAACTGGCTCATAATTGAAAATGCAAGCGTTAATAATTCCATTTTAAAAGTTGGATGGAGAAATATGAGAGCGAACAGTCTGTGTGAGTTGTTCACTGAATGGTCCAGAGTGCAGTCACGTTCTGTGCCTCTCTATAAGAAAATGAGACAAAAGACATACTAAAAGCATTTGGAGCAGAGAATGAAACCGAATGGTAACTAATATGTCAACAGAGCACAAATATCACACAGTCCAATTCACTAGCACGGACCCAACCTCCAAATATGAATAAAAAATATTTGTTGATAATGTAGCAAGAGACCTCGTTGAGGTCTGGCGGTGGTTCGTCGTCCTGACAGATCCCATTGATACCTTTAGAGGAAGCTAATAAAACAGGGGAATGAATGGTGGCTCAAAGAAGAATTTACAGACTTACGACCGAAAAGGAGTGTTTGAGGCGCGGTCTCACTATCTCCAGTTGTTGAATTGTTTGGTTTACACTCAGCAACTGCAACATGAACTTACTTGCTTCAAACCTCAAGTCCAGTAAATGTATTGATCAGGGTATGGGCGTGGCAAGGGAGCAGATTTTCAACGAGACTCATTTTGCTTTAGCCAGCCAGACAGACCAAGTTCTGCTTGGGCTCAGTCAAACTGTGTGACTGTAATTATAGAGTGGCTGAGATCTGGCAGGACTGGGAGTGTTTCAGACATCACCATTTCCTCCCCATCCATCACATTCAGCCAAGCGGAACTAGGCCTCAGATGCCCCGCAAAATAATCATTCCTATGCAACTGCCCTGACAGCAGCATCCATTCAATAACACAGCTGATCAGAAATGATAATAGCAATCATGCCACTGCATATTTTAGGGGCTGCAGCCTGGCCGTGTGTGTGTGTGAGGTGGCGGATGAGGTAAAGCGTTCGAAATAAGTGATTTTGCAGGAGATTATGAGCATGTGTCTCAAAGTTTGTGTAGGAAGGAGTGAATAAAGGTGCCAAGACAGACCACTGTTAGTTTACATGAAATGTCCATTCTATTGACTTCAAGGAAAAGACCCAAAGGTTGAAATGCAAATATCCTCATTAACGCAGAGGGATTTGAAACCACCTTTGGGAAGAAAAAAATACTATCTGGATTGTGATTACTGTCGGCAGTGAGCTTTGCAAAATGAGAAGAGTGTCTTTCAGAAGGGGCATAAAGAGTTCAATCCCTATCTCAGCTTCTCATGTCCACCTATAATCCACTGTCCTTCTGAGACCTTCGCCTTTACAGACCTGTCAATGTGAATTTCACCCGCACG
Organism: Maylandia zebra; assembly: GCF_041146795.1. NCBI lineage: Eukaryota > Metazoa > Chordata > Actinopteri > Cichliformes > Cichlidae > Maylandia > Maylandia zebra. Next base: position 20,161,577 of record NC_135184.1, read on the forward strand.
CATACCATTTCTTTTTTCTTTCCCTCTCTTTTTATCAACAGCCAGGATGTATTCAGGGGTAATTATTAAAGAAAAATCTTTATAGGTACACTTTCCCTCCTTTAGTTCAATGTTGTGTTGTCATGAATAACAAATAGGCTCATTACTGAAATGCCCATCCCGAGCTTGTAGTAATAAAATCAGTCTCATGCTTGCCTCCACCCACACGTTTCAGATGATAGATGAACGGACAACTCGTTGTTAGAAAGTGCTCAAAAACATTTCAGCCTATAGGCGCTTGAGGGTGTAGACTTCAACAAAGCATCCAAGCATAATTTAGTCCTAGGATTATTTGGGTAACACTTAAAAAAAAAAAGAACCTCATCAACTAAATTACTTCAAATGCTAACTTCAACACCAAAGGCATTAACTGAAAAGGGCTAAAACAAACAAACAAAAAAAACTGTTGTAAACTGCATCAACAAGTGGAGTCGGGTTAAAAGTTTAGGGGAACACAGTGGTGTTGAAGTGGCTCCATTTGATTGTAGCTTTCTACATCTCTTGCCTTGGGTCCTGCTGTAAAAGCCCATCGGCAGACTGAGTAATGGCTGTTTTGATGGACATTCAAGAAATAGTTGCCAGACACTCATCTACTATTTGCAGTGGCATTTTGTAGACCTTTCAAGGCTGTGGAGATATAAATGTGGAAATGCTCTGAGCTGCTCATCACCCATCTGTGTGCAGTATGTCTGAGCATGGAGCTGTATTAACTCGTGCTGATAGATTTGAAAAGCAGTTTGTGAGTGTGACTCCACTGAGAATCAGACAGCAGGCTGGAGGTTAAAGATCAGCTGAATATGTGCTTCTCTGCTCACATCTTCTGCTCGTGTGAATTGACTGATGCTGAATGATGATCTAAAAGTAGTCAAGTTCTCCCTTTGTGCGTGTGTGTCAGAGTCGCAACCCGACCTACTCATACCAAATGTCCAATTTTAAAACTGAAGGTAGAGGTACGGTGGAGTCATGATAAAACCTCTGTGGGTTGTACGTATGCAGCAAAGCTCCTGAAGCAAATAGGGGAATGATGCTCAGTAAATCCTAAATCCACACATGAATTATAGACAGTGTCGGGAAAATTAAGGTGGGGTAGAACACAACTGGAAATGTCCCTTTTTTTGTTTAGGGCAAGAGTGCTGTCTGGGCAGAGTGTGCAGGAGACATAACACAGGATGGCCAGTCATTACGAATGGGTGCAATTGGACATCGTACACAGAATTTCTATTACAAACCTGACGATCCCCCTGTCTGTGTTCTTACAACCACCTCTGTTGGTTTATGTAAAGGTCAGGGTTGCACTGTGTGTCTGAAAACAACTTTACATAGACTCACAGAGATTGAGGGAGAGAAGGTGAATACTGCAGAGGGGCTAAACACATGGCTCTCAATTAGAGATCAGATATTCGAATCTAGCTGGTCAATGTGTTTTCTCCGATATTTGCAACATTGGAATGATTACAAAATGAAGTTTACACCTGTTTTAATGCGTCACCCAATCGCAGTTTGCTCACTGTCTGTCACATAAAAAATGTATTTCAATAACTGCTAATTATTTTTCAATATTGGCAGCATCACAAATGCTGAATTGTGCGGAAATAAAGTTCGAGACTTCTGAGACTCTATTCAACATTACAAAATTCCTGTCATGACCGGTGGTCTAGGAACTACATTAAGATTTAGTTTCCATTCTATAAAAAAATAAGTTTCTCATTTCCTTAAGGTATCTTCTTATACTGCCCCCAACCATGCCTCCTCCAAATGACTCATTACTCCAGCCCATTTGGCCCATTATTTTCCACAGATGTTACATCCTTGTTCTGATTGGTTATTCCTCCCATCTCTGCTTGTCCCCAGCCCAATATTGGATGCTGTAGTCCTCCAGAGCAAGACTGTGGCCATCTGAGCTGCTCTGTGTTATTTTAGTCTTTGAGGATAATGGCAAGAGATCAATGTGATGGATGGTTTTTATGAGGGCAGAGTATTGATGGCTTGATGGCAGTGAGCTGAGGCTGTGGGAAGGGGAACATCAGTCTGAATACATTACCCCCACCCTCTCAACCCTCCCCCTTTTTCCTGATTCCTCCCCATTCCTGTTTTTTTCTTTTATTTATCACTCTGTATTTTTTTTCCCCCCTTTTCTCAACCCTCTCTTCTCCAGCTCAGCCAGCTGTAACTGGTCATTAACACAAACATTAAGAGCTCTATGAATCCATAGCTCCTCCATCTCCTTGCTACTGCCCATAAAACAGAGCAGCAATAATGACACGCACAATAGCCACACTTGACAATCAGGGGCAGGGGACAAGTGTCTCCTATATTAATGGTAAAAGCAAAGCTATTAGAGGGGTGCCGGTGGTTACTTTAATTGGCTTACAAATAAGTGTTGAGTTAAAAGGCTCTCGGTATTTGACAGTTTTTCATCAGCAAAAAAAGTTTAAGTTCAGTTAGGTTGGTAATGATAAAATATGAATTAGGTGATGCAAAACTGTGTAAAATAAAACTAACTGGGAGTGAGCTCATTTTATAGAGGCACATAAACACGCTAGTAAGTGAAAATTGGCATGTGCATGCAAATACTCCGGATATAAAAACATCAGTGGACATTAACAGAATTAAACTCCATAAACGACTGCATGCGATGCCATCGCATGCAGAGCTTTTGGTCCATATTGACATTATAGCATCACACAGTTGCTGCAGATTTGTCAGCTGGACACCCATGATGCGACTTTCCTGTTGCACTACATCGCAAAGTTGTTCCATTGGATTGAGATCTGGTGACTCAAAGGCCATTTGAGTACAGCAAACTCATAGTCATGTTGAAAAAAACAAAAACGGACAGAGATGATTTGATGATTTTTTGCGACGTGATGCCTTTTCTCCCCAGAAGCAGGCACCAACATGGGTACACTGTGGTCATAAAGGCATGGGCAGGGCGAGCAAGTGAACTCACTTTGCTGCCAACACCAACACCAGCATGAACTATTGATACAGGGCAAAATGAATCAATGCTTTTATGTTGTTTACACCAAATTCTCAACCTACCGACGCAATGTTGCAGCACAAATCAAGACTCATCAGGCCAGGCAACATTTTTCCACTGACCAGTGTGAACTGGACAAAGGTAACTTCTGTTCTTAGGTGACAGGAGTGGCGCCTAGTGTGGTCTTCTTCTGCTCTCGATGTTCATTTGATTTATTTGTTTTTATGTGCACGCTTAATTCTGATATGCATTTCTGTGACTAGAACAGGTGTTTAGATGTATGGCTCGATTCTATTCGAAAAAGTAACATTTGTATTTATTGGTGGTCTGAGAAAGAGCCTCTGGCAAGAATACACAGATGCCACGAGGCAGATACATTTGGCTTAAATTATTTAAAAAGCACAGAAAGCATAGAAATACTGTAACAGTGGGGGCCGAGACACCATATTAACATGACTTTGTTCCTGAGTGTATGCGTCACATCTCTGAAAATAGTGGGAAAATTATCCTCCTAAGACCAGAACTCTTCCATGACATGCATTTTTAATTTCTCTTTGATATTTGGGCATATTGGGGCCCGATGAATGTAAAAACAAAGAATTACCAGTTGTTGTTTGTTTTTTTTACCTTATTTTTGTTTTTAAGAAAAATGAGAGCCACATATGAGGATATTCGTTTAAAATTTTGATAGAACAGTAGCAGTATAATGTTCTCCTAAGTGGATATCAGGCCCATGTAGAGCAAAATTGATATAACCCAAAATGTGGTGTGATGTGGACATCAGGTCCTAGGATAAGGTTAAAGAGATGCCAAATATTAGTTATATACCAGTTTTAATGCTCAAAATAATCAAATGTTTTGCCTCAAGCTTTGTGCAGCAAAACAACAGCTAGCAAATCAATATGTGGTTGCTAAACCATCAAATTATCAGCAGCACCTTTTCCAAGCACACATAAACACACAGGTATAACAAAGCACTGAAAAGAGCAAAGAGGGAACTGGGTCACAAAGTTTGATTTCGACTAACTAATGCACCTATTATTAGTTTTGGTTGTCTTTAAACAGCCGTGACACCGCATATCTACTGAGGAGGAGAAAGATATAGTTCATTATTATATGAGCCAATGAATTTCTGGACAGACTCTAGATGGGCATTATCGGAGACGCCTCAGGCTCCTCTCTGGCGTGAAAGATGGTGGTCATTTGGCTAGACAAGAGGCGGTGAGGACCCCCTCCTAGACTGGAGCAGACGGGTGCAGAGGAGCCTAGGGCTGGCTGTATTAATGAACAGGCAGCGCTGAAAGGGACAGGTTTCTGTAATGCTGATGAATGGTCATTACAGAGCAGAGACGGGAGAAGAGAGCACAAGGGGAAGAGAGGAGAGGGGGAGAAGAGTAGAGTGAAGTGGGCACACAGGGAGCAGCAGTGAAAAAAGGCTTTAATTTGCACCTCAGATTTCTGTAAACTCGTTTATCATGTCAGCAGTGCCACTGTTCCTCACGTGCCTTCCCACTCCATCCTCTACATGCCCTTACTAGACCCAACCATTTTTTTGTTTGTTGCCAGATGTTTCCACATATTCTTTGTGCCAAATGGTTTTATTACCTGCGCTGGTTTTCAAACAGCAAAATTCGACGGCTCACATTTATCAGCTCTATCTCGCCTTGCATCATTTTATGGACTTTTTTCCATCATTTGACTGGATGTTGCGGCTGTGTGTGAAGAGCCAATATCTTCTCCTCTCTATTAAGCTTGATTGAGCAGCTGGAGTTTTAAAGGTCATAAGAAGGAGGAAGCACAGGGAGATATATGCACATAAGAAACATGAACTGACTTGAGGCCTGACTTTGGAGAAATAAATCTTTGTGCCAAGCAGTTGCTTTAAATGGAAGCAAAAAGCATTGTATTATTATAAAGATTGAAATTGATCCAAGGAAAATAAAAAAATGAAAAAGTGTTTCAGATCATTTTCTCAAAATATTCCACAAAATATTCATTTGAATTCACTGGTGCTTTTATGTAACTCTTTTTTTTTTTTGGTCTGTGAGCTCTGCTGTTGTATGCTAAAGAATAATACATTCCTCTTAAAAATACTGTAACTAATTCAAATATTGCACACTGAATATCAGTGGAATGCCACTAACAATTTTTGCAAGGCCAGCTTTTGCACAGCTGGACGGTTACTCAGATGATTTCAAAGCAAGCTTCTTCTATTTTTTTTTCTGTGATTTCTCTGCCTGATTCTCAGTGAATCCAGCCAAATGTTAATGGCACGTTTTTAGCATGATTTGGTGCACTGAGTTAATTCCCCAAGGGGCTTCTGATGCTCATCCAAGACCCTTTCTGGGTCACACCTGCAAGAAATGGCCTGCAGTGAAATTCAGTTCAGTATGCACTCAAATGGCTTTCCATCCATCCTTGGCTCTCGTGAAGTCCCTGCCTGTCTGTCTAATTGTAATTCAGCAGTGCTTAATCTTGAATTTGTTACACACTATATTTTGTAACGTATCGACTCAATGCCCAGCGAAACTTGGCATCGACAGAAAACGGTATTGCATCCAAAATCATGCCTTGGTTTGCGCTTATGCAGTGGGAGTGCACATCCTACAGCTGTGAGCCTACTTGATAAACAAGACAATAAATTGTTGCTTTGCACTTGAGGAATTAAATTTTTTTTAAAGTAATACATTTGTGTGTCATCAGTGGATTAACAAGCCCCAATAAGCTGATGCATTTTTCTCAGTCCAGGAAGAGGACTCAAGTTAGTGCCTTAGGGAAATTACTGATATGTGTATGAATTCTCCGTGGCTCTGCCAATATTAGCATTCTCTATCAAAAAAGAGTGAGCACTGCAGCCTTATAGCAGATAATTACTTATCAGCCATGTGGACTTCTTTCTCTCTTCTCTGTCTTTCTATAGTGGGAGGAGGTGAGTGGCTATGACGAAAACCTTAACACCATCAGGACGTACCAGGTGTGCAATGTCTTCGAACCAAGTCAAAACAACTGGCTCCTCACAACCTTCATTGATCGCCGCGGAGCACAGCGCATCTATGTGGAGATACGATTCACCGTGCGCGACTGCAGCTCCATCCCAAATGTCCCCGGTTCCTGCAAGGAGACGTTTAATCTCTACTATTATGAAAACGATGCTGTCATTGCCACTAAAGGCACAGTCTTCTGGATGGAGGCCCCCTACCTCAAAGTGGACACCATTGCTGCTGATGAAAGCTTCTCACAGGTGGACTTTGGCGGACGCCTGATGAAAGTTAACACAGAGGTGCGAAGCTTTGGTCCGCTGTCTAAAAATGGCTTCTACCTGGCCTTTCAGGACTATGGGGCCTGTATGTCTCTTCTGTCAGTCAGGGTGTTTTATAAGAAGTGTCCAAGTGTGGTTCAGAACTTTGCAGTCTTTCCAGAGACCATGACAGGGGCTGAAAGCACTTCCCTGGTCATTGCTAGAGGGACCTGCATCGCAAACTCAGAGGAAGTAGATGTCCCTATAAAGCTCTACTGTAACGGAGATGGAGAGTGGATGGTTCCTATCGGTAGCTGCACTTGCAAAGCTGGGTTTGAACCTGACAATGGCAATGTCTGCCGAGGTAAGTGGATTGATCTTTTTCTGTAAAAAAACACCATGGTTGCTATGAGAGTGTATTATCAGTACTTACTGGGCCCTACGTACATTTTTCTTTCTTTTTCATTATTCAATCTTTTAAAGAGATGGACTCCCCAGAATAGAACAGATCAATTCACCTTAGTCTGTTGGCATTAATTTATTCTGTTTTGGTATCACATACAACAGGGCATCATGTTACCTTTGGTCACAGGTCTTCCACTCTAGTGTAATGGCTGAATTGATTGTGTTTCATGTTTTGCAGCTTATGATACACCATACTTTTTCCTTAATCACATCTACCTCCAGGGAACTAAAAAGATACATTAGCATTGAGTTGTAATCTGCTGTGAATGTCAGCCTTTTGTCCATCCTACCTTTCAGATGACAAAAGGTTTGATTCTGCCTCTGCGATGTGCTGATGAATACATTCTGAGGAATAGATAATAGCTCATATCTAAAAGGAAGGTTGAATGGGCTTTTAGTTCAAGCTGTCACTTTCTGTTTTTGCGTGCCCTCTAATGCACCTTGTTTTTCTGACACGCACATATACAAACAGAAGATTTGCTCAAGGTGTCTGACGATAATGCGAGTGGCTTGAGGCTCTCGGTGTGGCAAAGTATTGGTTGGCCTGCCTCTCGGGGTTAGTTGGAAAGTGTGTGGAGCTCAGATAAGATTGATTTACCCACATCTGGTCTGATCAATAAACAGATATAAGTGCCACATATCTACAAAGCACACTGTGTGTGACTGTGTCTACTGTATCCTTCTCACATTGCACCATGTCCTGCGCAAAACCCACCTACACACTAACGCACATCATAACAAACACACAAAGTCCTTGCCAAAGATTGGATGACTTTCGAATGAAAATAACAGGGCAGAAGTTAAAAGGCTGTGCTTAGGTTGATGTAAACTCTTAATTTAGTTTCAAATTTTTACACCATTTCTCAATATTATAATTCTCTTTACAAATAAATTGTAATCTGTGTATTCAATGCTTTAAATGCATAAGATAGACTCTCTTGTTTATCTTGTAAATAATTAAAGTGATCGGCTGATCAGCGACTTTGATTTATCCGATATTCGCTTCTCTTAAGTAAGTACAATTATCAATAAATCAGGGGCTCAGTTTGCTAACAGATCATGCAAATTTAGAATAAAATCCAGTTAGGCCGAAAATCATGGTCAACAGTCTAATTAAAAGCTGATTCCTCTGATGTCCATCATGTACTGGACAAAATCACTTAAATCAAATGCTAAGACTGCCCATTGAGATTGGTACACGCAATATATTTAATGTTAAATTATTTCACTGAAAAAAAATGTCCTAAGTATGTTTTTTTTGTCTTTCTTTTCTTAAACTTATGTGTTTGTGACACACAATACTTATGTATTGGTCTGCAATATAAAAACAAAAACACAACAAAATAATTATAATAAGCAAAATAAAAACAAACTACACATTGTCATCACCTTGAAGCCACGTGGCCTTGATAGAGTACTCGGTTACAATACTACAGTCAGACCGAGCCATTTGTGCTGAATATTCATAAGTCCACTGAACATGCTCCTGGTTGTACATTGACCTAACAACCCTTCTTTGTTACTGGACTGCGGGCTCCTGAACGTCTTGGTCTCAGAGTCTTATCGATAGGCGAGTAGCTCTCGTCACTGTCATAATTCTTGACATGAAGATTGGATCATTTCAAGCCTGTTAACAGACTTCATCTTGATGCTAGTTTTGTTTCATGTTTACATTAATTATTTGTTTATTCGTGTTAAATCCTGACTCACTAATCATGCTGTTGGCATGTGTGGCATGTGCATGAGCATGCCATGCATTTGTGTTCCTATGCAGTGCAGGAATTTTAATTCAAATGAACCAAATAACCTTGCCTGTCCTCTAGCGCTGACAGTCTCATAGTCTTTAATGGATGTAAACTTACACTGATCCTTGTCAGTCTTTTCTCCGTGTAGCGTAACTTTGCCTCTTTCCCCATTATTTACCTCAGGCTTCTGCACACTTGGTGCAGAATAACTGGAATGTTAGTATGAGGGTTATTGTGGCTTGTGTTAGTGGAAGTCACCACAAACACGCATGTTCATGTACAGACAATGGTCTCACTGTAGAAATTGCTCTACAAAGACCACTAATTCCTACAATCCTCCAGACTTCCTTCTCTAGTACATTTCCAGCTAAGATAATCATCTCATCTCTCTCTGATGGAAATGCACTACTTAGCAGTGCAGGGACTTCGAAATTCTGGTCAATACTGATGTTTGAAATTTCATCCAGTGTTGAAGCCTGTTTTTGTTCTATTTGTGTTGTTTTTGTTTTCCCGCTTTGTTTCATAGTGCACTGCCTAAGCTCAATGTCTAAATGTATGCCTAGTATTGTTATGGAAGCTAGTGAATTCAGCCTATACTAAGAGGAAATTACTGGGGTCTGTAGCTTAACAAGAGTTGACAGTAGTATGAATCTGTGAGGCCTCGATCCCACAGGTCTCCAGACCAGTAGGTAACCCCTACAAAGAAAACCTCTTTGCCATTTTTTGGACACTCGTAAGTTTGCTGTGCTTGCCCGTATTTTGTGTGGAAGATACAATTTCTCTGTGAACACTCATTGCGGGAGGAGGTTTCATTACCGTTTCATTACCGTGTGGCAAGTGTTTGCAGATATATCAGCATATTCCATACAAAATACAGGCGCATGCAGTAATCTGCTAGTAAAGAGGTTTTAGGTGCAGCAAACTACTCACAAATCTTTGTGTAATATACATTTTTCCGTCTGAACCAGTGGTTACCAGATGATTGCCAATCGATCTCTAGGACTGTGAGACTGTGGCCTAAAATGTTGTGTTGGTTGACCATAGTCGTCAGCACAAACACTGACTTGACAAAAAAAAAAAAAAGGCCGGAGTAGAAATAGATGATCTAACCATTTCTAGCTCAAATAACTAGCTCACTCTCTGGAGTCTTGTGTGGAGTCAGTTCCCCTCTCATCTCCACTGAGAGTCCCCTCCAATAACAGCAATCTCAACCTTTTTATTTTTTGTGCAGTTTCTTTTCATGGACTTGCAATCCATTATTTAAACAGGGAAATCTAACCTTAAAGTGCTTGTGGAAGCTCAGTTCTATGGGCAACCAATCAATTGTGGGGTTGGTGCAATAACACAGCCTCAGCATTGGGTCAGAAGTAATTGCCCATTAGCGATGAAGGAACAGGAACAGGAACAAAAAGAATATAAGAGCATGTAGTTTCATGCTGGAATAATTCCCCTCATTGATACCAACAAAACAAAAAGGTATTGCTTAGAAAAAGGAACACAGTAGTACTGTGTACAGTCTGGTAAAGTGTGGAAAATTTTCAATTAGTGCCTTTATTATGTAGCTCTTGAGACACAAATTAATGTAATTTGCCTAATTCACCAGAACCTAAGAAGGTAAAAATTAGTTTCTGCTTATAGTGACATGAAAACGAAAGTGCATTTATTCTAGCTATGCATCTGTATATTACATATTATACCCACCATACCAAAACTTCTGTTAGGTGGATCATCGTTTTGAATAGTTGTCCTTTTACATGGAAAGCCAGTTTTTTGAATTGATAAATGATGGTTTTATTTCTAATTTTTTTGGAAGTTCTTTGTCGTGACAGCAGAAATAACGCTTGTTTCTTTTGCAGGTTTAATATGTGCGTTTCAGTGTTGTTTCAGGGCATGTGCGAGCTTCCCAGCACCTGATTGCACTTTCATTAATCTATATGTTTTAATTGTTGTCAGGTAGCGTGTTGTGTATGTGTTCGGTTGAGCAGAGAGACCATGTAGAGTTGTTGTGCTCTGTAACGATGATGCCAGCATGCCATCCTCATTACCAGCTCCCCAGCCACTACGCAAGCCATTTGGGTATCCCCCACTTTTCCTCTCCCTCTTTCTCTGTTCCTCGCTCTCTTCCCCTTAGCTTTGTAAGCAATCCGCTAAATATTTTATCACCTCCCTGTTAAATCGAGCGAGACACTCCAAATAAGACCCCGCTACCTCTACCAATACAAAGCTTGTCTCGGCTGTGTGTCCTGCTTAACTCAAGTATCCTAAACAGGCTTGTAGGATGGTTTCACTGACCCTTCTTAGAACTGGTGTCAAGGCCCACCTGAGGAGTAATTGATGGAATCACCTCGATCGTGCTGGCTTTGCGTCATGTGTTTTGTTTTGAGTCTGTCTAAGCATTGATCATTTTAATGTTCCGTATGTTTTTTTTTATTTGAAGTAATTAAAACACCACAGAAACCTAATTATTCTGTTGTTTAAGCTCTTAAAAGTGGACGATGTGGCATAGTTGCAAATTATCCTCTATGAAAACCAATTCAAAACTTTCGAGTGCTTATTCTTAATTTTGGTGTTAAAACTTTATTTCCTGTGGGGAGCCAAATTTTCGTTGGGCTGACAAATGTCCTCTTCAGGTCTATAAGGCTAGCTATATTTTGTTTAATTTTGTAATTGGTTATTCTCAAAGTTTCGTCTGTTTTTACTCTTTACAGGCCATATGCAACACACATAGCTGTTGAGACTCTCCCCACCTGTGTGGATGTGGAGATTTGTGTGGGCTCAGGGAATCGCAAAAGGTCTGGAATTGAAGCATTGCTATTGCAGCTACTGATTGCTTTCAAATGGATGTGAACGGGCTATGAATGAAATGGGGGAAATGAGAATTTGACTGGTTAATTTCATTATCTGTGGTACTATATGAATTCCCAGAATTTTGCTCCATACTATCCATCCATCCCTCCATCCATCCTATATTCCAGTGCAGTGACCATAAGTATGTATTTATTTACTTTAGTATTTATGTCATTCCTCACCCGAGCAGTCCTATAGGCTGGCACGCCAATATGAGTTCTCTCATATTTTCTCTCACTGTTAGGCTCCAGCAGGCTTTTGACATGCTGCCACATTAATATTACAAATATTCAAATAACTTTATTTAACATTCAGCAGGCTGACAGTGGCAGCAGGAGATTCACAGCCCATTGAGCAAGAGCGCTTCCCTGGGCTAAGTGCCGATTCATCATGGCTGCCTTACTCCTGTCTAATGGCTGCCATCATGGGGCATGAGCACACACACTAAGAAAAACATATTACTTCTACCACGTGTGCATTTTTAAAAATGTTAAATGTAGTGAGGTGGGCACATTTATCACATTATTAACCTTAGCCTAAAAGCTTATAAATCCCCATATATCCCAATAGGGTTCATTGTCACGGACATCAATTAGCAGGCTTATTTCTCTCTAGAGAATAAAGAGCTCTTGCTCAGAGTCTAGCAGTAGAAACACATTCATAAACTGAATCCATCCGACCAGTATTTTAATCTTAAAGTTCGGTTTCGCAGGCTATGCACTAGGTTTTTTACGTTTTTCTGCTCCAGTAAGTTTTTTTTATTACTTCTTTGTATGGCTTATCTGAGTGTAAAAGATCTGACAGACAAACCCGCAAAGACCTGGTAACCTATTAGAGCCCATTCCATCCCATTTGGCCGTGTCTGCTCCTGTTCCACAGAGTTTACTTCATTTGCAGAGAACCATCCATGTGTACTGAACAACACACACACACACACACACACACACACACACACACACACACACACACACACACACACACACACACACACACACACACACACACACACACAGCATTTACTAAGTCACCTTGAAGCCCAATTAAGTAAGCATCTGACTCTTCCTGTTCCTATTAGTCTTATTGCAGAGAGGGCCGGGGTGGTGTGAGGAAAATGGAGTGGGAGGAAGAGACAGAGAAAAGCTTTAAGAAAGAGAAGAGAGTGAAAGACATCTTGTTTCCATGGCTCTCAATAAGCTGAATGGCAAAGAGCACTGGTGAAAGAGCATGACCCAGACAAAGGCCTTTTGAATCTAAGGGCCAAACAGAGTGTTTATAATGACCCGAAGCACAGATGCGCAGCTCTCACTGCAACAACAGACCCGGTCTCTAATGATGCGAGGGGAATCCAAAGATTTTGTTCACACATAATTGAAATAGCCACCACAACCAGAGCTGTTCTTGTGGAGGGACACAAACTCCTCCCCCTCCTCCTTATTATTAGTTTTTGCTCCCCTTTCAGCTGTTTTCCTCTCTGTATCTGTCTCTAGTCTGGCTTTCTAACCTTCAGTCACTTTTGGGTTATGGATTTGGCCACTGGGCTTATACTGGGGTTGCTGCTGCCATCTCTCACTTGGTCGTTCTCCCAGATGTGGAACGGGGAACTTATTAGGCGGGCCTGCCTTTGACCCAGGACCCCTTCTAATCTACTTCGCCAAATTCTCATTCAGTTCTCATCGTCTACTTCACAGTCAGCCCTCATACGTACATGTCTCCTCTCCTGCGCTCCACTCAGTGATTGACACCGGGAGCCGAGGCCAACCAGTGGCACAAGGACACAGGAAGACAAAGAACCCCCAGCATTTATCTGATGGCTGGGGCCCTGCCTAATTTGCCTATGTCACCCCCATGACAAAACACAAAAAGCTTTTGCTTTGAAGGGCTTTACTTCACCCTCTCACCCAAACCATGAACCCCATCAATCAAATCTACCACAATTTCCTTTTTTTAATGAATGCACATTTAGGAATTCAATGAAAAACAAAAAGATCGCATTTCTATAAGTTTGTATTTCAGTGTCTGTGTTGTCTTCACAAAATACCCAAATGTTAAATGCCAAGAGACACTTCAGCTTGCACGGCATGTGGGAAACTGTATTCCCCCTCATTTTTGTTTTCTTCTTCCACGCCTCATCCCTCTGGAATATGCTCCAGCACACAGTAATGAGGCGACACGTTGAGCCTCTTCGCAGAGTACTACCTGCTTTGGAAAGCAGAAACACCAACCCCTCCCCCTTCCATCGTACCTTATTCTCCTTCTAACCTAATCAGTGTCCATCAATATTCACTGTCCTGCTAATAAAACTGTTTGTTTGTCTGTGTGGTGTGATGGCAGAAGGACACATTTCAATTCCAGGAAATTGTCTCATCGCTTGCTGGAGGCTATCAGCTGCTCATTGATAGATGTGGATTAGTCAAATTTATGTTGTGGAACTTGTGGACTGACAATCTAATTAGAATTGAATTGCAATTATGGCGGGGCCGATATAGCTCTGTTCGTCCCACCTTCAATGACAACTCGACCACAAAACAACGAGTAATGTCAGGCTGGAAAACATTTTCCGTTTTTCAAGTATGTGAAGTGTACTTAAAAAATTAGCATGTTCTCTAGGGCTGCACAGGGGTGCAGTAGTTAGCTCTGTCGCCTCACAGCAAGAAGGTCTTGGAGTGAAATCCACTGGCTGGTGCTTGTCTTTGTGGCATTTGCATATTGTCCCTGTGCCTGGGTGGGTTCTCTCCAGGTGCTCCGGCTTCCTACAGCAGACCAAAGACATGTGTGCTAGGTTAATTACACATGTTCGGTTCTAAATTGGCTGTAGGTGTGAATGGTTGTTTGCCTCCCTGTGTTGGCTGTGGATGGGCTGGCAAGATGTCTGGGATACCCCACGTAGGCAGCTGGGGTAGACTTTGTGTCATGGCTCGCAAACTATTCAGTCTCTTTTGTGTGATGCCTGTACACACATTGAGAACCCACACATGTACACGATTACTAACACTACCACCTCAAGCTGACCTCTGCGTGTCTAATTTCCTAACCTAATCATATTCGCCTTACTTCCTGCACACTTGAAGCAAACAACATTGCATATATACACTGTAAACGCTCCTATGTTTAATCTTTAATTAAACATATGCAAAGAATTATGTCTGTGTAATTTATGTTATGACACCCTGCATTATCCTAAAGTAATTCAGCTCCCCAGGTCGTAACTGAGCAGGCTGTATCAAACACAACCTCACAATGTGCAATTATACATCAATTAGACAACTCCTATAATCTGTATTGCTCTATATCATTGTGTGGATGTAATTACATGTTTTCCTTGACAGTTAAGTCAGCCTGTATTTTACAGGTTTAAGGCTTGTGGTTCTGCTACAAGAAAGGTATATTTTCAGACTGACAAATACAAAGAACACACAAAGCTCAGGCTATTTAATAACTTCTAAGACAGCCTTTTTTTATAACAACAACCAATTACACAACTATTATACTTTAGCTGTGAGTGAGTCTGTGTCAACAGGTCTGGTGCTACATACAAGTGATACAGTATATCAGAATTGATCTCTCCTCATACAGTTAACCTTTGCACATTGTTGTGCAGTTTGTGTAGTTTTAGTGGTGTACCTCTCACTTTTAGTTGTAACTTTTGACTAATATACAGTATCAGGAAATATGTTTTAATAAAGTAGCTGTATTATTAGGAAGATCAATCAATGTACTCAGGGATAGCTTTACCACTTACCCTCTATCCCCATTTTATGATGTCTATGTGCAGTACTTACAAAATAGAAAGAGCCTGAAAGAACTGAGATGTTATCTCAGTGCTGGGCCAGCATTACTATAGTGCTAGTCCGGGCTGCACAGTGGTATTCTCAAAGAGAATGATATCTGATTAGTCCAGCTATAGCTGACAAACAAATGGATTTGCTGTGTCTAGAATGTTCTCTAGGGGTGCTACATGGGCTGAGATACAAAGACACTGCTTTTGTGATGGGGCCAGCGCAAGGCATAATAAGACCCTTTGGGGAATGAACCAAACACGGAGTGAAAGGGACACAAAAGCACACATGCTCGTACACTCAGTCAATTTCACAATGACTCTTCCTCTATCTCTCTTCCCTCTTTTTCCCTCTACACCTCTTTCTCTCTTGCGTTCCTATAAACTGACCTTTATATTATGGGCTACCGTAGTTGGACTGTCATTATGTGTTTTGGCTTTGTAGGCCTGTTGAGTTTCTTAACTCTCACATAAATTATTGTGTTGGCCAGGTTTCGTGTCGGCCTCCCACAAACAGGACACACAACAAGTATTATTTGTGGATGTACATTCATTTATTTGTGCACGCACATACTATATAAGTATGGCTGTGAGGGCTTTACACCCACTGATTCTTATTCACTCCCTTCCTTGTTTTCTCTCTGTATCTCATCTTTTCTGCCTCTTTAATTCCCCATTTACCACTGTCCTGCTTCTCACTGCTAAGAGAGCAGTCATAGAAGGAGGGTGACAATAGAGGTATTAACCAAATGCATTCTGAGCTGGCCTGACTTGTGCAGTCAGTGTGAGGCTTTTACACCCCTAATGCCATGTGAATAGGGCTGCTGCTCCCCAAGAAATTCCTTTATGAGGACTCAGACCGAGGGGCCTTTTTCCTAGCTTTCGTGACCTGGGTCCACAGAGGCTGTGCAGTCCCTTCTTTTTTCTCAACACGCAGTTCTTCATTTTCATAAGCACTTAATCTGGATTGGAAGCCTCTCCATTGTGGAAATGGTTTGAGAAGGGGACATCAGCCAGACAAAAGTACTTGTCTTTGGCGAAGGGTGAAGGCTCTTCTTGGCCCTTTTCCGCCCATTCCATTCTCTCATATAGAAAGTCAAAGCCCCCTGTGGAATATAGATGTGGCAAAGAGGTATGTGAATGCAGACTTCGGGGGGAAAAAGACCTACCCTGCAAAAAGAAAAAGAAAAAAAGATATATCCACTTTTCGCACTATATTTATCATTTGATCCAAGCCAGAAGAGATCCTGTGATGCTGGCTGATAGTAAAGTTTGAGTTTGATTCCTCTAGGTTACAGTGCATAAGACTTTGGAGCTGGAATGTGTAACAAACTCAGACTGAAGCTTTGAAGTGTAATACTGTTGCCCTGGGCTTCTTAGCTCCAGGGTGGAATGAGATTACACCCTTGATCTGTGTTAGCGCCCTCTGATCTGAAGGATTGCAACACAAAGGTGTGTGCATGTGTGTGCGTGTTTAAATTTGCAGACATATGTGCATTTTCTATGTGCTTGACTATGTCTCATTATATGTGTGTTATAGAAAATATATTAATTTGTACGTAAATGAAATTATTTGCCTACGTTTGTGTATATGTACGTGTTTGAAACACCAGTAGATGGTGTGGATACATGGTCAAACCTATCCTCCCCCAACAAATGACTTGTTAACTAATTGCTAATGTTGCTGACCTGATCTTACTGCTTTGTAGGTGAATCTCTCAGGATGCTAAGCCTATTCTTTCTCCCCCCTTTCTCTATGACTCTGTCTCTCTCCCTCTGTTTCTCTCTCCTTGCTCACTGCCCCGGAACACCTTAATCCAGTGTGAAAGCAATTGGCTCTCTCAGATCTAATCAATAGAGGGCCAGGGCAGCGAGCCAGGGGGAACATCTCTGGCCCCTGCTCAGCTACAATCAATTTAGAACCATCGATTCAGTGATTGAAATACAAAGAGGAGACGCGTTGGACCGTACAGGTGCTTTAGTGTTTGGGTGTGCCAACATGTTATATATCTCCTTGGTGAGCATTTCTCTGTATATGTGTGTGTGTGTGTGTGTGTGTGTGTGTATGTATGTGAATATGTGTGCGTATGGATTGTATGATTTGTTTTTGAGCCATCTGTAGTAAAGTGGGAATGGCATTTAATCTAGCACCTCTGAGACAGGACTCAGGGGGAAAAAAAATCATTCCTAATCCAATATGTCCTGTTCAGGAAAGGTGTGCTTTATGTGTGTCTTTGTGTGCGTTCATGTGCGTGTGTGCATTGCATGCATTTCCTGTTCTTCTATGTTTCATTTTTTTATTGATTGATTTATTTCTTTCTATGTGACCTTAACCAAACAAGTGGTACTTTCCAAAAGAAAGAAAAAAGGCAAGAAAAACTATAATACATAAAAATAAACTAGAGAAATATGAGCTCAACTATATTTTTTAAAATACAAACCCATCTTTTGTGTGTACTCAAGGTTTTTTGCCAAGTAACTTGATGGCCCAGTCCCTATTTTTGATGTTCATATCTGAGTATATCCATTCAGTATTTGGATGTTCCTTGGAATATTTGTATGCAACAGGTACTGTATGCATGCTTTGTCTCTGCAACAATGCGTGTCTTAACTGTTATCATGCGATAACATTCCTGAAGTTTTCAGATACGTGTATGACACTCATTGCGTGCGTATGTGTCTACCCATGTGTATATCAGTGCATATTCTATTTATTTGGTCCTGTTTATTCAGCATTGCACTGTCATGCTTGTACCCCTTTGTGTGTCTATGCATTTGTGCAGTTTGTTGTTATTATTTTACAGAGCTGTAGGGCAAATTGTATGTTATGATACTGTATATTGACTTGAGTTTAATGTAAGCTCCAGTTGTTATGAAACTGAGCACGCAAGATCAGTTACAGTTTAGCAATGGTAGCCTTGCATTACAAAATTACGCTTTCAATACTTGCTTTACAATTGCTGATTTTACAGAAATTGTGCCACAATATTATGTCTGCTTGTGTCATTATTTTTTTAAAGACAGTACTGCTGTGTTTTTTACAGTATGTTAACCTAATTAGGCAGTAGCATGAATACAAGAAGATGTGACTGTGGCAGAACAGAAATTGATAAGCTTTGGAAATGTACCTAATCCAACCTTACCTACTTTAAATGACCAAGTTTAAAATCTCTTTTGTTTAAGCAGGCACAAAAGTGCACTGGATGTTGTTCGACCTTTGCTTCATGTTAACTTTTTTCTGTCATTTATATGGATAATCTAGTTTCCCAATTGGTTATGTTGTGTTACTCCTTGATTTTCACTTGGACAGTGTGTTGGTATGTATCTCACCACAATGTCAAGAAGTCAAATGAAGACTGGCAATTTCCAATTTGAAGTGCACACGGTCTGTGTGTATGTTTTTTTCCTGACTTAATGATGTCTGTTGCCGATATTGTTCATTACCTCAGAACAGCCCAGCAAATCCCCTTTCTTGATAAAGCTGATAGATTTCTTGAAAGTTAAATTTGCTTTCATCTTGATGTGTTTAGCCCCTAACTACTTTACTGACAAATAAAGGTGGATGAGAGGAGAATGTTAGCCAAGCTAATGTCCATTATGAACAACACCCGACACTGGCCCTGAGCAGCTCATGCAGTAGTTGGCTGTTACAGCAACTGTGCAGGATGGACTGCAATCATCACCCAGTAGCAGTCAGACTCTTATAATCCACACATAGGATAAATACCTGGTAAAAAAATTAATAAATACATGTGTATATTTTCTAATTTCCACTAAACGTTTATTTCTGCATATTTTTAGCATTTTTTTCTACCTTTTGAAAAAAATGTATTGTTTTCTAATATTTCTATAATTCACATCATCTTTCTGCCCTTATGCTGCTTCAAAAAGTGAAAAAGTGAATATCTTTCTAAAAGACTTAATAATAGAACGTCCCTCTGTCCTCCTCCGCTTATCCATTTCAGAGTTTATGGGGGCTGGAGCTTATCCCAGCTACCATATGGATTAATATACAGAATACGCAGGTTGATATTTAAAACCTCAATACCAAATATTACAGCCAATATTTGATAAAAACACATAAATGAAATGTAAATATAAATGAAAAATGTATTTGTGTTTCAGTATCTGTTCTGAAGGCTATTTGAAGTCCAATATCTTAGCGCTCCATGAGCACCAGCCTATGATGCAATTTTTATTCTTTATCTCCATCAAGCGAACAATGCACAGTTGCATCCGTCCAGGCACCATATGGATGTACTCACTTTAAGCACAAAAGCACATTCTACCCAGCTAACACATGTGTGCCCCGTTTATAGCTCTGGGCTTATTGACCAAGTCTGTCTGATAAAGGTCAGAACTGTCCGCATTTTGACGGGTGGTGTGGGGGTGTCAGTTACCTATAACACCCAACATTTCTGTGTGTTAGTGTGTGTTTGTTTCTGCAGAAGGCGATACTGATAAGGTTGTGAAGAGGTCAGGCAGATGTAAATATGGCATGAATATAGATGAGCTCTGGGTCCGGTTACCTTTTGAGAGTTTCACAGCTGCAGGTGCACTCTGTGCCAGGAAATGGGGTCGGCTTCTTGTCATGCAAAATGATATTTGCTAAACATAACCATTTGTTTTTTTTTTTGTTTTTTTTAACATTCTGTGAAAAAAGAAAAATTTTATGCATGTCATTCGTCTGTTGAGTCACAGTCACGCATGGACCTGATTGTTGCTGGACTGTGTCGTGCAGAACATGTAGCTTAGTTAATTTAAAAAGTATTTGTCATGCAACCTTTTTTTTATTATTTCCTGGTGCCTCTTTGTCAGTTTTAGCAGTAATAGCTTAGCTGTCACTTAGCATTCAATGAGAAGTGGCTGCTTCACACAGCGCACATATTGTGGGACTCTGCCGCCACCAGCTTGAGTGACAAGATGTACTCCTGAGTGCTTTCTCACTTTATTTAGCTCACACCTCCCCTTTCCGCTTTCTCTCCCTTTCTCACACCCTTATATGCTGCGCTTGGGTCGGTTTTGCTTACCTACGCTTCACACATAATTTGTGCTTTTTTTCTTATGGTGCAAAACATTTTGTCATTTCTTCCTATTACGCATAAAAGCAGCGAGGGCAGTGCGCAGCGGATGGAGGGATAGCTGGAGGAACATCTTACTAGTGAATGTAGAATTAATATAGCTATTTTTATAATAGTTGATGTCATCACAATCCAAGGCTTCAGAGCTCCTGTGTAGTTCACACCACCTCTCCCTTCTCATTTTCGCCACTCTCACCTGTCCATCTCTTGTCTTGTTAGTTATGTCTGGAGCCTAAGGGCTGGCTCTAAATTTTCTATTAGATTTTAAAAAGCCAGACTCCTTTTCTTTCTCGTTATCCAACTGACTCGTAGCCTGCTACCGTCTGATAGCATATTTGCCGTGTATGAAAATGTCAGCGTCACCATGAGCTGGTGCAGATGCTCGGTGCTGGTCAGACACATGTCACTGCTCTTTTATGTGGCGATGCTGTTGTGAACAGGAGAGCCTCTTCCTGAGATCATCAAAGGGACGAGCATAGCTGTGTTCAGCTGAGTGTGTCTGCCATGGCTGCTTGTCTTTGCCAGAAAATTTTGGTGTAAACATTGTGTTATGTACGCTCAATTAGGAATCAAATTAGAGAATGGTAAACAGTGAAGGGACCTTTGTTTTTCAGTTGTTTTATCACTCTACTCCACTTGTATGTTCATAATTGCTAATCCCTCTTGCCAGGCCTCTACACTCATTAGCGTGCCCCCTCAACCCCACCCTAAGATTACAGGCTGGGTATTTGAGAATAGATGAGTGTTTAAAGCTGACTTTTAGCCTTGCTACAACAGTTTTTTTAACATTTGAACCAATCGGGAGCTAATGTGTGTTTAAGATCAACAGTCTCCACTAGATAGTGACACTAGATAGATAGCAGGACTTTGATAGTGGTAATGTAAGAAAGAATGTTTTCTGCTTGCTTGTATAATTTTAAGGCAAATATAAAAATGTGCAAAATAAATAAAACCCAGTGAAACCCAATACGTGTCTTGCAGTATCAGTGCAACAGTTTTTGGGTGATGCATGGCTTAATCAATAATTATTCACACCTTACAAGATGTGTTTGTACTTTATCCCTAGAAATTTAATTCAAGTCTTAATAAACTCTTTATAAACTCTGGTGTCACACTCCATTTTATTTTGGAGTAACAAGCTGAGCCGTGACACTCACCATAGTGACAAATCATACATTTGTCTTTTGCAAATGTGAATCATAAATCCGGAGTGGGTTTTTACTTGTTGTATTTGTTTAACAAAACAAATCAGTGTTGTTTTGTAAAATTAGTATTTGTTAAAAAAGACAACTTTCTGTCAGCAAGCTATAAACATTTAGCTTTGAGAAACCTATTGAGGCTTCATCCACAATCATCGATTACACACATTTTCTTTCATTGAATAAAGTTAAAGGTTTCCTGTGTTACCAAATGAGGCTAACTGATTAAAAATCCAACTGTTGCTGAACATATGTCACCGTATCTTTCTGGGGGGGGTTTGTAATTGAATTTGTATTTTGGAAATACGTATTTGTTCGTGTAAATGAAATCCAATTTTTAATGATCAGACTGTCTCCGCATCTTATTATTCTACAGCAGCGTTTGTTTGTAGTGTTTAGTCTGTAATATAAGGTTTAAAGGCTGTAAATGGAATATGTCGAGCAAAGAAACAGCAATTTAGGAAAAGGAGCAAGAGTAGGCATCTTTGGCTAACTATTATAGATTAATTGTTCTAGATCTGCTTAAAAGAGACAAGTGCTGAGAGGAAGCTAAAGGTTTCACTACTTTGAGTTTGATACTGTTTTTCTTGGAAACACAAGGTAATTAATCACAAGGTAATCATAACGGCTTCTGATGATTATTCTGATAAACTGACTGATGAGTTAAAGCACTTGATCCACATTTACCCATTCATGCCAGTTTTTTTTAAGTATATGTATTTATTTATTTATTTTAAGACACACTGGTATATCTATCATATACACTCAGACCTTGATGATGCATCTGGAGAAGTTTTGGGCATTCAGTATTTTTTTAAATGGATACTAAAATAAAATAACATAAATAAACACCCAGTTTTTGAGTTAATGGCTCCCTTCTCTGATTTCCAGCTACTGAAACAAGTAACATATCAACTAAATCATATTTGAATTTCAATTAAAACTAAACTGAAATGGAAAAAAAATCCACTGAGAAAACGAACTAAAGCTGAAAATATGAACCAATATAGGTATAAATAAATCAACAAAGCAAATTAATAAACCAACAATGGGAAAAAAAAACATAATGAAAAAAGTCACTAAATGAAAAATTAGTCACTCACAAACATCACAATAAAATAAATGTAAGTTACTAATGGTGGTGGATTCAGTTTGTTACGCGAGTAATTTTAGATGAATCGTATCCTGCAGCCAGTCAAATGCTGAGCATACAGAATGCCTCTAGCTAATGTGACATCCCTCCGTTTTCACCCGTCATCGAGAAACTCTCGATCCTTGCACCTCCTTGTGTGTTGTCTTTTTGTTTTTGTTCTTTCTCTATTAGTTCACAGCGGGCAATGAGCCTGGCCAGTCCCCTGTTAGGTTCTGATTACAGTGTAGATTGTAGTGCAAGCACATGTTACTGCCTGCTGAGCGGTGATATGAGGGCCGTCTTCTCTACTACCCTGCCAACCAGAAATAGACTGGCACAATGGAGTTTCCTGGAATTCCAGCACCTCTGCGGCTTCTCTGTATCTTTCTTCTGCTCCTCTCTGACCACTTGTCCGCCTGAAATATAAGCCTGGAGCCCTGGCACAGAGTTGCATCTTCCTGGAAATAAAACTGACCTAAGCCAATGTGTCATGACATGATACAGACAAGCCAATTGCCAGCGTGCCACTCGAGTCTATATGGAGCTAAAGCATCGTTTGGCTCCCTCGATCTGTATCGGGCTCGTATTATACACACGCATACGCAAGCACGGATGCACGTGCACATGAGGACACACAATTCATGCATGTGCTTTCAGAAAGCCAGATTTCCCAGTCAGCTGGTCTGTCATTGGCCGGCTGTTCAAAGGAAAAGTGTGGGCCAAAAAAATACTGGCTGTAAGGTTACTATGGTAACAGCCTGCCCAAGGGCGTGGGCTGTCTGCTAAATTGTTTGCTGGTTTGTTAAGACTCGCACATGCACAGATACATGCACACACAAATTAATTTGGAGCAGAATGTGTTATCCTTTATTCATTGTCTGGGAGACACATGTTCTGTTCATTAGCATTAGCAGTGAAACTGTTGAATTTCATATCTGTATGTGAAGCAAACTGAATATTTTGGAGAAATCACACACAGGCCTATTTCTCTCCCTCCTTTTTTTTTTTTTTTAAACTGGACACTGTCTCATCCTTTACTTATTTCACTGCTGCACTGCCATCTATTGAAACCAGTCAGACATGGCTTTTCTTCTCCGGACATGTTCACATTCAGGAGTGTGACAGGACTCAATTACTATAATTTTCTAAATATTAGGACCTCAGTGTCTACAACTAAAGTAGGATGCAAATTTCTTTTACTTTTCATGTTGTTGTTTTTTTTTTTCATTCCTTACAGAGATTTTGCCTCACACAGCAATATACAGCTCAGTGTTGAACCACAGCTCTAATTGGAAGACATCTTGCTTTCTCAAGGGGGTTTAGCTATTGTTCACTGAAGTTTCTGCAACATCAGGCATTGCTGTATTAGCTAGCTGAAAGAATAGGTATGTCCAGATGAGCAGTGGCTGGGACTACGGCAGCAGAAAGTTCAGGATAGCTGTATGTGGGCAACATTCATGGGCGTGTGAGTTTGTGTGTATGTGGGTGGTTGTCGGTTTAGCTGCCTGCTTTACCTTGGATGACAGGCTCTGACAGGGCCAGAATGGACAGATGATTAATGTTCAGAGGGAGTGTTCTTTGGGCGGAACATTTCAGCACCGCTGGTCTTAACAAAAGCAGACGAGGTATGCTTTAAGCACTGCACCCTTTTTTGACCGTCCCTTTTATTCCTGAAAAACCTCTCTTTCCCTCTTATCCCTCCTACATTCTCTCTCTTTCTTTGAGATTAAAAGGCGATGACAGGGCATAGTGGAAACTCATACTGACCAGACTTGCCAAATGATGTCACCACTGTGAACTCCGAATGCCTTTAAAACAAGGGAAGGAATGGGATCACTTGTGAGAAGATGCATAATATCTGGCCAGTGTTGACCTGTGATGAGGAAAAAAAAAAGCTCAATTATTCTTAAATCAGTTTCTATAAATTAATAAATCATAGCCCTGAGAGGACTTTAACCCTGACTTTTAATATCCTGCGGGCATTTTCTGATGATTTTGACAAGGCTTTGTTTCAGCCCATGCGTCGGTCTCAAATAATTGTATTGTGTTTTTCAATGACCTTGTGAAGAAATGGAACACCTGGGTTGGAAAAGCAGCTCATTACGTGGATTGTGGCTGGAAAATGAACAATGACAGAAGAGCAAGGCTGAATACCAATACACTGCACCGCTGATTGCCTTTTTGTTTTAAGGTGTTGGCTGTCCTGACACTTTTTGTGTCCCCTCTGTCAAACGAGCCTGTTCATTTCACCGCTCAATTGATGTATTTTTTTTAGATATCACATAAACATAAATACACAGGCACGCACTTGGCGCAACCACATCCTCTGCTTGTTTTAGTAGGAGAGTGTTGTTTTTCTCAGAGCCTCAGCAATAAAATCATAAAATAGGGGTCAACTGGAGTCTTGACCCAGACATACGTCTGTCTGCATGAGTGTCTGTGAGTGAGTGGGCATATGCATGAATCCAAAGCCTCTAAAGGCTGATATGTCCCATGTGATGGATGAGGGTTGGGGTTAAGGGTTCACTGGGGGGGTTAAGGGCGGTTCTTCAGGGTCGCTGGCAGGTCACACACCCTCTTTGCATCAAAACCTCACACAGACAGAGTCGGAATTCCTTTTTTTTTTTTAAAAAGCTATATTGATTACATCAGGCCAAAAGCTATTTGATGAAACCAAACGTCTTTGATGTCGCTTACTTTATATTGGATTGCTGGATTTTCATTACATGAAATGGAAATTCCTTGAGAAATGATCAGACTTATTACATAACCTTCTCCATATCAACTACTCCATGTTTGATTGCTTTTCCCACAATTATCTGTCAAGCAATTTACAGCGGTTTTAAACCTCGTGCGTGCCTGGGAGCCATTCCCATATAAAAGTCAGGGAAAGGATTTAGTACAGTATACTGTAACTTTGATTGGGTTTTTGCATAGGAGACCTGTTTCCAATCTTGTCTTGGTCATAATCCTTTGGCTTTCTTCAATCCCTGACTCGCGCATTTCCATTTTATCTAGCCGACACCTAGTGATGCTTCCCTGACAAGCTAATGTAATATTTATCACTCTACCTCCATTAATCCCACGTCTCCAATTGCCTCCAATTCTTATGGGTTATAGACATTTTGCAACTTCACACCTTAAACACATGCAGCTAATGCGAGACATTCCCAGTGTGCTTCCACGTTTGATGTATTGCCTGCAGTTTGCACTGTATTATGCGCTCACCGAGCATATTGCTTAGCCTAACCCCTGAGCAGCTCTGCACATCAACCATTCTTAAAGCTTGCTCTCAGAGACTTTCTCATATTGCTAATCTTCTCCTGTTTGTCCTGCCTAATCGATACATCAATGTTGTGTGAAACATTTTCTCCAAATTAACAGTTTGGTGTATAAAGGTGGTCTGCATGCTTCTTAACGCCGGAGAGATTTAGGTTGTCGTCATTATCAGTAATCTTGAACCAGGTGGGAAAATGACATTGAGGAGATCGTCATCTCAACTCTGCTGCTCAGGCTCTGCTATGACATGAAGTCATCCCAGTTAGACTGTCATGAGTAGTGAGCAGCGATCCACAGCTGCCATACCTCCGTCAACTAACTGTAGAGTGAGATAGAGAGAGAGGGAGGGAAAGAAAGACAGCCAGCCTTCGAATAGATTCAGAGCTGTCAATCAAGGCGAGAAAGGAACAACGGGAGGAAAGGTACAAGGTGGGGGGGGAAAGCAATTCCAGGGAGAGAGACAAAGAGAAGTCAGGAAAGAGAAGTGAGCAGGAGGATTGAACAATGCAAAGAGAGTCCTGAAGGGACCACTTCAGAGGACTGAATGTTTTGTTTCTGCATACAGCCATTTCAAATGTGGGTTATTCCCCCACTGGGGAGACTAATTGCTTGTTGATATAATATTACAGCCTTCATCTCCCTGAAAACCAACACATCTGATGAGTTATGGCTCTGCGTGCTACATGTTTTCTTTTTCTTCTCGTCCTTCTTCTTCTTCCTCTCCTTCTTCACCTTGTTCCATCCCCCTTCTGCGGCACAGGAACTCCTGACCTCCTGCAATCTAAATATTCACAAATCAGGAAGAAAGATTTTGGGCTCAGTTCCAATATCAATAAAGCATAACGATACATTCTAGGGGCTGCCTGCTCTTCGAATGAGACATTTGCGGTTTTGTGAGTTATTGACATAATAGTTCAAATCACTTTATCATTCTGACTTTCTCTTTTTGCCCATATCTATTCCTCCTTCTGGTATTGTGAGGCAGACTAGTAGGGCGCTAATTGATGAGTTTAATGGTAACATTCATGCACATACGATTTGTCAATTACAGGGAGAAGACAGAGGAAAAACAGCAAGTACGCCCGAGGCACAGGTTTTCAGGCACCAGAGCAAAAAAAAAACAAAAAACCCAAAAAAACATTATGGTGCAAAGGAACGAGGCAGTTTACCTGAAGAGATCCTATGGATTGAAATGTTACATTTGCATAATTGGTTTTTTTTATGCTTTTGTGTTTTGCTTGTGCTTTCTTTTTTTGTCTGTTTTAAGGATTAAGTCATTGCTGAGAGCAAATAGTGCGCAAACCTTTCCTCAATTAAGGAAGAAAACCAGAGCGGGGGTTCTAATCTAGACAGATATTAATCTTATGTTGTGTCTAAAGTGTTTGCTTGCGTCTTTGCGGGGCTGCTTTGTTTCTGCCAGGTTGTCACTTATCTCACCTCCTGTAATGCTGATTGTAGCGTCTTCGGTTTTCCCAAGGAGAGGTATTAAATTATCTCAGGTTCTGTCAAACATGTTTTAGTCCAGTGGCGGAAAATGCGGGTGCGCCATCTCATTTAATCGGGTCAGCTGTAGTCATAGTACGTGATATCACTGATGCCAGTATGGGAGCGTTTTCGTAGGATTATGGAGTGTGTGCATTTACATGAGTTGTGTACAGGAATCTAAGAGTGTGTGTGTATTCTTTTGCTCATAGGTTTGCTTAGAGACTCATTTGTAGCACCGCTATCTCAGACTGCTGAATCAGCACGGGCTCTCCTGCTTTTCTCCTCACTTTTTCCCATTTATGAGTGTCTAGCCCAGCTACTGTCTGTCTGTAAACACACAACCCGAGGGCAGAATCCAATGCACATATTCTCCTCACACCCCATTAAACACACGCTGAACAACCTATTGTGATCCCTTTTCAGAAGAGCCGAGCAATGCATTTGAAGCTTTTCGCTTGCTTTTGTGAGACGCCATCTGCATGCGTGCGGTGCTCTGCTCCCCCGATGTTTGAATTTTATGTGGCAAAGATGATGAGACATAAGATCCCTTCCCTTCTCCTGCTAAAAATGAATTTTTGATCTGCGTTTTATCGTCTTGTAATCTCTGATATTGTTGGTGGTTATTGCTTTATAAAATGGGTCTGCAGCTGGTATGTGCTCCCACATATGGCCAGGGAGAGTTTTATAGAGTCTCTATGTTCTTGTATTAGAAGAAGCTTGATCTCATCACACATGGAGTCAGTGTTACAAGTCAAGAGAGTTTGCAAACTATCAGTCCCACACTAAAAAAAGAGCCCCCCTACACACCCGTAGGAACATTATTGCCTATATGCAGTAACATTTTCACAACCCTTGCACATCTGCTGTATCAAGACAGGTCTTAAACATCCACGACATAGCAATAGCAATATGTTCTTCTTCTATTTGGACTTGGTGCAGTTTGATCATGTATGTTTGATAAATATTGGTGCTCTGACTGTGTGTGGAAATTGCTGTGTGACTAGACATAAGGTCAGTTAGTTAGCCCACAGTGTGTCCGTCAGCCCAGCCAAAGGACATGTAAGAACCGCGGCTCGCTGGGAATCGCCTTCACTTGTGTGCGTGTGTGTGTGTATATAAATCATCTCTCTTTTTAACCTGATTTGCTTCTCATTCTTTCTTTATCGCTAATCCTTCCCGACAGCTTATAAGAGGGGCTGGCCAAATCCTAGTCTATAAATGTCAGAAAATAGGATCTATAAAATGTCCAGCATTTTTAATTTTTTAAGCATAATATTTTTAATTGTGTCTCAAAGACCTGTTTAATTAGCAGTGGAGGTTTCCCTTTCATGCAGTGCTATATTTTCTAGTGTTTGACCTGGCAGTGAGGGAGAATGGGCCCAACACCTTGCCATTGTGGCGATCGTGGCTCAAGAGTTGGGAGTGGCTCAAGGTTGCCGGTTCGAGCCCCAGCTTGGACAGTCTCGGTCGTTGTGTCCTTGGGCAAGACACTTCACCCGTTGTCTACTGGTGGTGGTCAGAGGGCCTGGCGGCGCCAGTGTCCAGCAGCCTCGCCTCTGTCAGTGCGCCCCAGTGTGAATGTGTGTGTGTGAATGTGTGTGTGAATGGGTGGATGACTGGTTGTGTAAAGCGCTTTGGGGTCCTTAGGGACTAGTAAAGCGCTATACAAATACAGGCCATTTACCATTGTTAGTTTAAATAGCTCTCCGTTTGGCAACGTGTTCATATTAGAATTGAAGGCTCTTAGTCAGATTAAACTAAACTATTTTGTTGATGGACTGATTTAAGCAGTCTCTATTAATATTTGAAATACTTAGCCAAACCACTGGCCCGTCATTTTGATAAACTCTGTCATTGTTTTTCTTGATAAGCATCTTAGTGCTGGGTAGGTGTTTCACTTTGTGAGCGAAATGAATAAAATGACTGTTTTTATCTGTCTATCGCTCAGGCAAATAGACACAGCCTTGCCCCATTAAATGTATAACTTATTCCCCTTTTGGCATGCAGCAGTGCCAGAGCATCCTCCCTCATCAGTAAGCCTGCTAAGACATAGGACATTGATCATAGTTATTTTACTCAGTAAGCCCCTCCACACCACACAGAAACTCTTTGTATTCTTTTGGGATATTGGGGTGAGTGGATTAGGTTATTGCCTGCACTTAAGCACAATGCTATCAGCTACAATAATCTTCATAGCCTTTAGAATTTGGGACTTTAACACGTCACACCAACATCCACAAACTAGTGCTGGCAGGACTGTTTTAGAAATCCTCGTTCTTCTTATCAGTAAGGCCAGTATGACTCTCGCAGCCTGTCTGAGATTGTGGTCATGCTGCAGAATAACTTTTAAATGATCAGAGCCTAATCGCTCTGGTATCAGGCGATGAATAAAACATTTAAAGTGCCCGAAACTTTTGCACACTGCTGTGCACGAGGAAAACGTAAATGAGTAAAAATTCAGTACTGCGCTTAAATATGTCTGCATACAGTGAGGGGTCAAATTTACTAAGCAAAGCAAATGAAAACACAATGCAAAAATGTGCCAGTGGGTGTGGAGGCTTCTGCTAACAATGCCCTAATTTAGAAACAAAGACGCAGCCGGCTCATTTTAATATTGAACAAAAGCGTCTACCAACAGAAGAACAAACCAGCAGGTCAAAAGCAAACAGACCCAAAGAGGGAGCGAGTAATGCACTAACCAAAGTAATATGAGCTAAGCACAGGTTTCAGGCATGGTCCTCTGTCTGGATATAGTATAGTATTTCAGCTCTATAGGTAGCATCGAATGTGGATCCAAATGTTTTTGATGTAAGGGCAAACTCTGTTTCCATTAGATATTCCTGGGGACTTTGTGCTGTCTTGTAGGCTGAGGCGGCCATTCACTGGATAAATCTGACAGCTCAGGTGGAGTGTGGGATTTATCTGGAGGAGGGATTACAAACTGTTCAGCTATACTACCTGAAATCGCTGTGTCACACCTGTAGAATTTGTAGAAGAACACAAATCATTATTTACCGCAAGCTCTTCACCAAACCTTTGTGTGCCTACAGATCTTAAGATTCAGACGTTAAAACACTTTTGGGCTTTTGTGCACTCTGCTGTTTTTCAGAAACCTGAAACCCATCGGTCACTGTTAAAAGAAAAAAAATTAAATAAATACCTTGGGTGGCTGTAATCCAAGACACATCTGTTTAGGTATTGGGGTTTTCCCTCTCTCTATCACACTGAGTTCAGAGAGTTCGGTTAAGTTAAGTTGTGTTTAATCAATATGCCTGTATTATAGATATGCAGAGCTCGCCGCTAAACATTCAGGGCGAGGACTCAGTGGAGAAGTACAGGATACAGCCAAAGCTGCAGCACCGTGTTCACATCCTTGAGCCATCCATCCATGCCAATTACCTCTATTTCTGATAACATCTTCCACTGCTGTCCCACATAAATTAACCCTCCTAGCACCAGCGATGACAGCCACATTAGGAGCAAAATAAGACATGCGTTAAATATAGCGGAGTTTGGGAGGGGGTAAGAGTAACTTGCAGAAAGGCAATTGACAAAAATCACTTAAAAATAGCTTAACCTTGTGCTTGCCTTAATTGAATTCATGCTTTTTTTGTTGTATTTTACAGTTCTAACAGTGTTTTTTTTCTTGTCACAGCATGTCCACCGGGTACCTTCAAGTCGACCCAAGGTCCAAGTCTTTGTCTACAGTGCCCTCCTAACAGCCGCTCCACATCTGAGGCTGCCACCATCTGCGTGTGCCGCAACGGCTACTACCGTGGGGATGGTGATCAGCCAGATAAACCTTGCACCAGTAAGTATCCAATAAATTAGATTGGCTGCGCACTAAGGCACTAATACATATTAAAAGCCACATATAAACAAAATGTCAGAAATGGCAATTTCTGGCATTTTCTGAGACAAACTGAAAAGGATCCAGTGGTCTATCACGGCTATCACAGGGTGAGACGCGGGGTTATCTATTTTAATTTAAATGCATATGAATGTGCATTTATCCAGCACCCATCTTGTCTTCTTATTGTCTTCTTCTTAGGATTGATGGAGCTCCTTGTGTTTCCTCTCAGCTATCTCTCTCTCTCTCTCCACATCCTTTCTCACTTCTCTCGTTTTTGCTGTTGTTCTTTCTCCGTGTCTAGTATCATCCCCTGAAGTCCTAATTACTCAGGCAAATGCTGTGAAACTTCGACACTGTCCTGCCGTTATCCGCTGGAGATCCAATAAGGCCTCTCACAGCATCATAGTTATCTTAATATGATGTAAAAGCAATATGCTAAGCCTTCCTGTTATCCCTGCTGACACACAGTTATGCAGAGGGAGAGCATTGTTAGACCCCAAAAAGTTTGTTTACCTCACTTCCTTCACTGTCACTGGGGAGTGTCTTAATGGTTTGTTCTCTTCACAACATCAGGCTGGAAGCATTATTGGTGTGGTTATGTGTTCATTTAGCCCACATTTATTCACATAGACCTGATTAATTGGCCCAAATGGACTCAAAAGCACATAGAACTTTCCTAATCAGGTAGCAGCTGTATAGCTTTTGCTTCTAAACTCTGAGTTCATTGTTCTTATTTAGCCATGTATTCTTTTGTGAAAAAAATAAATGAGTAAACAAATAAATAAATGAATAAAAGGGGCTAAAAGGTGCAGTGAGTGCCCAGCGGAGCATGGCTGTCTGTCTCTGAACGATTTGGCTATGTGAAAGGTGTGCACAGCAGCGCTTAATCCACCGAGGAAGACGTTACACGTAGGGAGAGTGCCGTTTGGTGAAAAAGTGGACCTGAACAGGTATGAGGGCAACAGCATTGATCACCACAAAGATGATGGCGTCACTAGGTTTCATTTCAGCTCTTGGTCACAACTTCTATCTTTTCTGCGGCAACAATAGCACAAACAGGACTAGCGCACAGACTGGTTGTACCACATGTTCTTGACGTGAAAGTAGAGCTGGGCGATAGAACGATAACGATATGTATCGCGATATAACTTTTACTCGATAGAGAAATTAAGCTATCGCGATAGACTTCGCCGCTCTTGTCCTCTTAAAATAAAATTTTTTTTTTAAAAAAAGGTCAGCCAATCCAAACTAAGTAGCGCAGAGCCGAACCAATCACAGCCGCAGCGTCACGTCGCGTGACTTGTTACGTACAGCACAAGTGCCAAGCCGCACATGTGTTTGTTTGGGAAGCAGGCAGCGGGTAATGGAGCCAGCGCGTAATGGAGGAAATGAGTGTGCCGACTAGAAAAATCAACTGAGCGTGACCGAAGAGAAAACAGATGACGGTTCCAATGCCGGAGAGATTGTCAAACGGAAGAGCCATAGAAGTTCCGTAGTGGGAAGGTATTTCGGCTATTTCAAGTCTGACAAAAAACAGAGTAGCGTGCACTGTAAATTGTGCCGAAAGCAAGTCTGGAAATACAATAAACTGGTGCATGCGTCACACTGTGCGCCACGTTATTGTTTCGGTGAAATGAATTTCTACAATACTGTTACTGTTAATTGTACTCTCTGCAGTGTTTAAATGCTTACATATACACACAGTTACTGTCCGTCCACACATACGACTCGGTTCTGCTTCTATGCCCCAGCTTTGTTTACTTTTTCCCACCGAGGCTTCTAGACTTCTGATTGGCCAACATTTCTGCACGGTTAGGAATCTAGCGCCACCTGCTGCTTTGGCATGTTCATAGCAGCGTTTTCCTTCATTTCTGCCTTTATGTGTGGACGGGATTATTTTTTAAAACGAAAACGGAAAATCTCCGTTTTCAAAAACACCCGTGTACGTGTGGACGTAGCCTCAGTCTCTGACTGGAAGCGCTAATTCGTCATTCGGCTTTTGTCAGACTAAAGTAACTGTTAAAATTGTTTGAAAAGCTCAGCTATACAACAAGGAGAGATTGAGAATTTCCTTTTAGTTCTCAGTTTATTTGATATTGACAAAAGTTAGTCAATTTTGTCTGTTCTTCTGTAAAACAAACTAAGATTTATTTTTAGAATTAATATTTTGTTTCTAAGTGGAATTGACAATTTAGTAGCCTGTTTCGTTTGTTCTATTTTGAAACTTAAACGCTTTAGCGGCTGCCTTTTGTGTAGTTTGCAATATTTGCCTTTATTTATCTGAAAAAGTCTCATGTTCCTTAAGTACATCTACCCTGTTGAACTTATTATGGGAAATAAATATTTAAATAAAAACAAGCTGCTGATTATTTCACATTTTACTTGTGAGCAACGGCACATTTAAATCTTACAAATATAGTTATTTGGCTTATATCGTGATAGATATCGTTATCGCCTGAAATGAAAAAAACATATCGTGATATGAAAAAATCTCATATCGCCCAGCTCTACGTGAAAGTAAATGGCTACAACATGTAGACATGTAACATGGCTGCAAAGCAGTGCTTAGCTCTGCATAGGACAAACGCAGAGCTGTGCTGGTACCGTTTAGGCTTTAGATGTTCTCTGTTTTCTGTGCTCTCCAATAGTTTACGGCACTGCCTGACGAATTAGCAAGTGTTCCATCAGCTAAAGCCTCAGCCTTTATTTTGTGGCCTTGCATTTTCCCCCAAGCAATCTCAGCTCAACAGCAGCTCCATCTTAGACATCTTAAATAGATCCGTATGCTCTGTGTTCCATTTCAAAATGTAACTGGCTCCTTTTTTCTCTGTTTTCAATCTCGTCTTATCTGCTCTGTCAGTTCTGTTATTTTTTCCTTTGCCCCACTCTTCTCCTTCATTTTGTGCTCGGTCCTCTCTATAACTCTGTAACAGGAGTCCAGTTACATTGCTGTTTGTATTCAGACAAAAAAATGAAACTGCTTACTAATACACTCACACTTAAGTAAAACATACCAAAAGGCTGTATGCTAAATCTGTTGGAAATGGTCCCTTTTAGCAATATTATATTGATAATATTAAGCAAATGTTAGCAGCTTTTCAATTTGTATTAAAATAATTTGTCTGCAAATCTGTCTGCACAAAGCTTTTTCTGAAGGCTGAAGCATACAGTAGCAGCTAGGCGTGATGCTCTAGTTGTCATAGATCTCAGCCAGGGGGGCTAGTGAGATGATCCTAGTAGCAATCTCTTTAATACTACAGGTCTTGATAAGAGCACTGCTAGAGTAGCTTAAATCAGACCAGCCTGTAGCTTGATGCTGTAGCTTAAGCACTTCTTGCCGTCATCAGGCACGTAGGGGCTCTATGCTCCTGATCAGTCTGATTAGCTCGCTGATGGATTGTCTGTTGCATGGCTCTGTGAGCTGAAGGCCGCATGCTAACCACCCCACCCCCCACAACTTTTTTTTCCCGTTGGGGGTATGAATATGCCAAGGCAGAGATGCACTTTTAAATACCAGCTCCTCGGATTTCCTTTATCTAAGACATTTTTTTCTGACTTCAGTCTATGCCTGAGGAGAGGAATCAGCTACATCCCTGTTAATACGTTTTTGTTTGAAGACATGCGAGTTTTACCTTTGTGCCAGTGTCCATTCTGCTCTGGGTGGAACAAGATTTTGGAAACGCTCAACCAGCTTTAGTTTGAAAACCCAGGGATTGTGTTTTAGTCTGGAGAAGGAAATATAGAGACTTTTTTTTTAAACGCACATATCCTTGTTGATTGGGTTTTATCTGCCACAAAAATTAAGCTAGAACATTTAAGCTTACTCTCATTCCTTTTTGATTTCAACCTTTTTGTCTCGGTAGTCATTCCATTGGTGATGCTTTGGTACCTCTCTGTGTATTTTCAAGTATTGGTTCCATCTCAGCCTAAGCAAAGAAATCTCTGCTCATATGTTTTCTTTATCATCTTTCTCCTTAACATTTTTGTGACCAACCCTCTGTTTCCTGTTGCTCCTCAGTGCATACACTGCCAGAGTCTGCGTTTGGTCGATGCGATGTGCATTTATAGGTTTGTTAATGAAAATGTTCCTTCCTATCTGAATTTTCATTTTAAAGCAGTTTTAACAGTTTTTAAAATGAAAACATATTCAAATATTTTGAAGAGAAATGTTGATAAAGCTTCAAAGATTGTGTGTGAAACCTTTTCATTCTGATTTGGACTTTTTTAGTGAGTGTTTTATGTTCACTCTGATCCCCAAGCTCAAGGCCCCAGTTTGACATTCCCCAACTACCCCACAGATGTGCGTGTGTTTAAAAAAATAAATAATGAAAATAAATAAATAATGTTTTCATGTGTTAGCATGGTTCAGTGGAGAGAGGTCGGTGTGACCCAGCATGCTGGGACAATGGGTGTCTCAGTATGTGGAGTCAAAAGAATGACAAGCTGAGTGGTAACTGACGGGAGTCGAGCAGTGAAACCAGTTCTAATTGGTCTGGGGGGGGGCAGGGGAAAAGGTGATGGTGCATGAGGTCCGGGTGGACTTGTGTCAAAGAAAGAAAAAACAAATCCCATCAACACACCAGGAGGTACTCCGTGTGACAAAGCAAGATTTGAATATGCATTTTTTAATGTATAGTCTATGCTGAAAAATAAAAGCAACCCTGCCAAATTCTAAATATGTTATTATGTTTATACATTAAAAAAAAAAAAGCTGTATATGCAGCTGCTAACTGGTTCATGGGGAACATCTTTGGATGGTAATTGAATCAGCATAGATATGGGAACTGACAAGGAAAGCAGTATGGTTCTGATGAATTTCAGTATGCGTAATCTGTACCATATTGGTTCTGAGTGTTATGGCTCTCACTCAATACTCATATCTGTGGCCTGTCCCCTGAAAACTTCCTGGAGTCCTATCGAATGTCGTCTGTGCTTTTGTAATCCAAACAAAACCCATAAAAATTTCTAACTGAAATGGTTTATCTGTTTTTTTTTCTTCATTTTCCTCATCATCCCATTTAGCTGTTTTCCTCTGATTTTATAATTCAAAGGGAAAAGAGAGGAAGCTGTCAAAGTGAATAAATCTCTGCTCTTTTCTCACAAGCCTTTTTTTTCTTAATCCACTTCTGGAGTCAGTTAAGGGTGCTTCCCACAGCTCAGCCATCAGCTGGCCAGTTTCCTCTCTCAGTGACTGGTAATAAATGGAGCTAAGTCAAGGTAATTGTCTAGCCTGCTCTAATTCCTGTACTGACTTTGAAGACATAATGCTCTAGACTATCAGGCACAAGCATCCACTTATATTCAAAACTTTCCTAAGTCTCGTTGACACATCTAAAGTATCGCTCACACAGAGTCAAGAAAGGTTCAAAGCTACTGTCGAGTGTTATGGATGTGTAGATTGTACTTTTATCAGTTTCATATTCCAGTTCTTCCTCACTCATCACTGTGAATACACCCAAATCTCACAAGCAGCACTGCTAACACGAACACACTCCGACTCTGACTGCTTTAGTCTCTTACAGAGTCACTATTAATCCTTATAACATGTTGTTTTTTTCATCTCTCACCAGCCCACACAGCCCCTCTTTCTTTCTCCCGGCTCCTCTGGCTGTGATCACTATCTCCACACAGGGACCTTCTGTTGGCCCCCCAAGGCCTTTTTCACATCATAAAAACAAACAGTTTGAAAGAAGAGAAGCACTAGCCTCAGACCATTCAAAAGGTGGATGAGTACACAATATCTGGACGTTTTTATTTTGGGCACTGGGGCTCTCTTTATATCAGTAGCCAAGGAAGGAAACTGGGCCGTAGTGTTTTACAGTCCAGGTGGTATTTTAAAGCCCCCTTAGTAACAGGGCGCTATGCATATCAGCCTGTGAGTGTGAGGAACACATGAGAGGAGTAACACAGTAGGACTTTTGACATAATACTCATAACAATATTGATCAGACTTTCATTTTGTCTACTAACTCAGGGGTGTTTTTTTGCTGCCGTGCATTTCTGCCTCGCTGCGTCTCTTCTTTCTAGGAAGCCATGTTCACCTTGCGTGACCCTGTCGATTTATTTAGCCGTATCATAAAGTGTCATTTTGATTTCCACATCTGCTTAAAGGGTATGACATAAATACTGTGGATGGCTGCACCAGTCTTATTCGCACAGACACTTTTGCGCATATTGCACTTGCCCATATTATAGAAAAGCACATGTGTAATGATGTATCATTACTGTTCCTATGCTAATGGCCTGCTTTTTGTGTTGCTGTGTGCGAGTCGAGTAATTCCTCAAAAGGTTTTCTAGAATTGAGTTGATTTTCGGTTCACTGTAGTCATGGGTGTAGAAATAGGTCAGTTTAATTTCTCTTATAATGATAAAGGTCAGGCTTTATGCAAGATAAATTGCTACCAGATCAGCTCTGCAGGGCTGCCTCACTTAACCTAAGGAGCTAGGGTAAGGGTTTTGGAAAGCTTTGTCTGGTATCTGGGAGGGCTGCTTCTGAGCAGTCGAAGGGTCTCTCAGCTAAGAGTAATTCTCCACTGGCATTTAAACAGATTTTAACTCTTTAAGAATTGTGCTGCAATTGCAGAAGGCCAAACAAGGCACTTTTCTGCACCCTGATATTAAGCCACCACTCAAGCAAAACAATAGTTTCATTATTTCTTGATTTCTTTCTGAATATCGTTTTTGAAGTTCCGCTCCAGCTGCGGGCTATGAGGGAGTGAATGGGAGCGTGAATCTCCAGAGCCACTTGGATAAGAATACTCCATGCAACACTGCATTTTGCTAAATAACCAATGTTTGATAGACACAAACGTTTCGCTGTATGATCTCTCTGGGTGTGAATGGAATAAATTAGCATTCCAAATTGTGCTCGAGATGAAGAAAAATAAGAAAAAGACAAGTTGCTCTCAAAACCAGCATTTGTATTTATTAGACTGTTGTAAAATGACAAAAGTAAAAGGAGAGAAATGTATGAAACTATTTTGTTTTCCTCTTTATAAGCAATGTGTTAATTTTCTTTCAGCCTGATGACATCTTTTACACAGATACCCTCAAGTTTATCTTTCATAATTTTTATATCTACAGGCGTGCCATCCAGCCCGAGAAATGTGATCTCCATTGTCAATGAAACCTCGGTGATCCTGGAGTGGCATGCCCCCAGGGAGACGGGTGGTCGTGATGATGTCGTCTACAACATAGTGTGCAAGAAGTGCCAGGCCAACCGGCGTTCCTGTTCCCACTGTGATGACAACGTCGAGTTTGTTCCAAGACAGCTGGGCCTGACCGAGACCAGGGTGTTCATCAGCAACTTATTGGCTCATACTGTCTACAGCTTCGAGATACAGGCCGTCAATGGTGTCAGCAATAAGAGTCCATACCCTGCGCAGCATGTTTCCATAGATATCACCACCAACCAGGCTGGTAAGTACCTTTACTTCCATGACCATTCAAAAAGCTGTCCATATCAATGTTGTTTTTCATTTTAGCTGTTTACTTTTGGTAAGTGTTCTGTTACAGTACAGTCCAGAAAGAGCTTTAGTGAAGGTTACAAATGACGTGCTTGTCCTGATCTCAGTGCAGCGTTCGATACTGTTGACTATAATATTTTATTACAGCGATTAGAGCATGTTGTTGGTATTAAAGGTACTGCGTGCAGTGGTTTGAATCATATCTATCTAGTATAAACTCCAATTTGTTCATGTAAATGGTGAGTGGAGAGTCTTCACACACTAAGGTTAATTAGGGAGTTCCACAGGGTTCCGTGCTAAGACCAATTCTGTTTACATCATTCATGCTTCCTTTAGGCAGCTACAGTACTGACAGAGGACTAGAAAGAGAGAGCATGTTTCTCTGGCTTACTTGTGCTTCAAGATTAGGCCTAAAACTTTCCTTTTTTCTAAAGCATATAGTTAAGGCTGGATCAGGTGACACTGAATCCTCCCTTAATTACGCTGCAATAGGTCTAGGCTGCTGGGGTATTCCCATGATGCATTGAGTATTTCATCTTTTGTCAGCTTTTTCACCCACTATGTGTTTATACACTTCTCTTCATTTGAGAATAGCTGTTATTAATCTCTAGCTCTCTTCCACAGCATGTTTTTTTCCTGTATTGCTCCTCTTACCTCAACCAATCGCGGCAGACGGCCGCCCCTCCATGAACCTGGTTCTACTGGAGGTTTCTTCCTGTTAAAAGGGAGTTTTTCCTTCCCACTGTCGCCAAAGTGCTTGCTCATAGGGGTTACATAATTGTTCTGGTTTTCTCTGTTTTCTTTGTATTATTGTAGGGTCTACCTTACAATATAAAGCACCTTGATGCAACTGTTGTTGTGATTTGGCGCTGTGTAACTTAAATGAAATTGAAAAATTGAATTGAACATTCTGGTTACTCTGCATTTTGTTTCAGTTTAATTTGTGAAATGGCAAATACCCTATTATTGTAAATACTGTGAATCATTTCATCCTAATAGAGTATTCATCATGTGCATTATGAAGCCACACTTCATGGCTTAGGAATCTTCAGGGCTACTATGATTTCATATTTCTCCACTGTGAATAATCAGGCCTTGAAGAGAGAGGAAAATTGTTCAGGTGAGGTATGCATACATGCTCTTTCTAGCCCTTCCTTTCCTTAACTGAGGAAATTGCCTGTTAAATGTTATATTGTGGGGCAAAAAGAGCACAGCTTGCTTTATAGGTATGTAGCAGCTAATTGAGATTCAAATCTCGTCCCTGTTCAACACTAAAGTGTCAGATTGGAGGACACTTTTTTAAGCTTGTGTTTCTATACATCCATGTGTATTCACATGGATGCACATGTGTCCATGCTATGGTTAGCTTCAGGGTGGTATTATTTCCTCTTATTCTCCCTGTCTGTGTCTCTGTACTTGCTTGTGTGATTTGTGTGGTGGGAGCCAAGCCCATCCAATGGAAATGACAGGTTGAGGATATTGACTTTGATGGTCCTTTTTGCTACAAGCGATTTTTTTCATGCTTTTGTAGAGCTTTGACTTGTACACAAAAAAACACCTATCAAGGGACAAATACTGACCATGTGAAACATTTAAATGAGGCTTTCTTCCTTTTTTCTGTTTGTGGATGGGTCGAACTGTAAAAAGCAAAGCTTGGGGGAATTAAACAAACATAAAGTGGAGTTGCTTAGTGGAAAAAAAAGATTGTTGAGTCTCGAAAGGAAGAAAGTGACAAGTTTTTAGTAGCCTGGGTCCACGGATCCTTTCGTCAGTCGTGCACTTTGATAGCTCATGTCATGTTTCCTATCCTCTAAAGATGTGCAAATACATACTCTCATCCGCTGATAAAATATATAATATCGAACGAAGTCTAGTTGAGCCCTGTTTTACTTTAATTGTAGAATGAACTTTACATTTATATCAAAGACCAGTGACATAGTAATTGCTTCATCCAGATCTCCTTTGTGTGGGACTACATTTTGAAATTAAATTTGGCCCGCTTGGTTGAGGGCATACCACATTTGATTACAACGACTCTCTGAGGAACATAATGACCAACTGAACTTGTCTTTGTCTGAGAAAGAATCAGGAGATGAGTGGGAGGGAAGGCAAGGCAGGATGGAGAAATGGAGTGCTTTTTTTCCCCCTACCAGACTGAAAGACTGACAGTGAAGAAGAGGAAAATGAGGGAGTAAATAGGTCTGATTATCAAGGTGGCCTAATGGTGCTGACTGTCCCCATTTGACAGACTAATAGTACACTTGACAGATAGATGTAGAAGAAGCAATGCCCAGGCCTATTGTTGAAGTCTGCTGCAGTAATGAGGTGTCTGCTAGTAATCTGCCAAGCCTATGTCCAGCTCTATATGGCCCCTTTGTAGACAGGTAATTGCACTGTTCCTGACTTCAATGGGGGTTTTCGAGGTCAATAACGATGTAGAAGTATCCAGAAGGGATAAATGTTAATGCGCTCAAAAAAAGAAGAAAAAACACCCAACAACAACAACAAAGACATCCTTAAGATATAAGGTTCTAGATTCCCAAAGACTCTTCAGTGCAGCAGTGAAGCACATTTATACTTTCAGAAACATTGAATACTTACATCATCTTATACATTCACTGAACAAATTCAGTGTAAAGTAAAGCACGATGGTCTGCGCCATTTAAATGTTGCCATCAAAGTGTGTCCACAAGTCCCCTGCAGACTTTCATGCATCCATGAAAAACTGTTGTTTCCAGCATCTCTACAATCAATTTAAAA
Organism: Maylandia zebra; assembly: GCF_041146795.1. Lineage (NCBI taxonomy): Eukaryota > Metazoa > Chordata > Actinopteri > Cichliformes > Cichlidae > Maylandia > Maylandia zebra. Next base: position 20,202,921 of record NC_135184.1, read on the forward strand.
TATATGAAGTATAAAGTCAATCAAATGTGCAACAGTTTCTGTTGGCAAATTTCCCAGCTTATGCGAAGGGAAAAGTAACTCCATCTCTAAATGAAATAGAAAATAACACCTAAACCTTATTTGTGTGCACAGCTGTTTATTTGTGGAGGGAGTGTGACTGAGTAATGTAACAAGCATTTGTATCCTGTACATCTTAGCCTCGAGGAACATATAAAATCAGTTGTTGACCAGTTTATTTCAAGTTGGTATTTTTCTGTTTTATTGTGGTTGTTGTGTGACTGCGCAAACTATGCGTTGACTTTCTGGAAACTACGCAGCTAAATCTTCTATGAGTTAGGTAGCGAGTCACTTTGGCTTGAAGGTTGGCCATATTTATTTGAACCAGAGTGCACAGATGAGGATGTGGAAATTTGCCTCAGCAGATTCTAGAGTCTTGATCGATGAGAGTATTCCCAGTTGTATGAATTTGTGGCTTTGCTAAACATTATCCATAAAGTAAAAGCTATTAGAACAAATAAAAAGGAAGATGTTTATACTGATCAATGGACAAATCACCCTGCACTGGGTATGCCAGAAGAGATCTGGCATAGAGATCCATAATGCAGTTAGCAGTTTTCATCAATAAGGTATTTTTGACTGATCTCTTATTTTCCAAAGGGGTCACCACAACAGATTTTACACCAGAAGCCCAGCGTGATGCAACCCTTCCAGTTATTTGGGACTGGGACCTGATAGGGACTAGACTAGGAGTGGACTAGATGTCACAAGTTCCCAGAATATAACCAGTGATCTTTCACATGTAAGGCTTGCATTTTTTGCTACAGGTGGCTAATTTCCATGTTTGCCATGGAAATGTACATATTGCTTACTTATTTATACAATCCATAGTTGTCGGGAGGTCTTGCGGATTGAATTTAAGACTAAAGGATCAACTTTTTGAAGACTATCTTAAACTATAGCCTTTATATCCATATACAGCATTGCACCTTAACATGACTCCAAAGCGTACGGCCAGTGATATAGTTTCAGGTCACGGAAAAGCAATAAAAAGACAGTTTTATCAGTTTCACACTCAATTTCAGTTCAGGCATTGATAGCAAAAATTTACATTTCCCTGATTCTAAACTACAAATAACACCATAAAATATATAATTTAGAAGATAAGTAGAGCCTACCTGTGAAATATAGGCTGTTTGTCAAGGGCAGTGTTACATTATTGCCTTTCTGGTCTGATAACAACCTGTGAGGGGATATGTGTTCAAGTGATCATGATAAAAAGTTTGCACTTGTGTTGGTGAAGTCTTTGCATTTTCATTTTGACTTGGGTTTACCATAAATAGTCGTGTGATTACGGTAAACCAAGGGTATCCAGAAAACAGTATGCAGCAGTATTTAGATGGCTGTAGCATGAACTGGCTATGAAAAGACAAGGTTGAGGGGAGCAAGGGGAGACTGTGGAGGAGTAGAAGAAAAGGAGAGGATAGTGGGGGAGGAGGGTAAGGGGATTTAGTGTGAATCACCAAAGAGGCCATTTAACTGCCCTCGATCCCAGCGTGTGTCTGGGAGGAAGGGCTGATCAATAGTGTGATTTAGGAGTTCATTCACAGCCTTTGCTCTCCAGGAAACAAACACGCACACACACACACATATAATGATAAAGACACACAGGTTATATACTGCCCCCGTTAAGACCATCATTCAAGCCTGGCCTGAATTTAGTCATATTTATCTATCTTGGCCACTGGATAATAGCTTTTACTGTATGTTGTTTAATTTAAAGATTAAGAAACTCTATTTTGGATTTAGTTAAATACAATATGGCCACAGAGTTAAATATATATGGTCACACCATTGGCAGTAAAACCATAAACGTGTGGTGAATACTACACTGTGCTAGCCGTGTTCCCTCATTTATTCCATCCTGGGCAGTTAACTTGTACAAAGTGCTGCTAGCAAAGTGTTTTTGTTGGGTTTTTTTTTTATCCCAACCTTTTCAAATGTGGTAACTCTGTTCCCTGAATTGTTATGTGGGGTTTTAGTGAACACTTCATGAAATAAATATCCAAAAGCCTCTTGACTGGTGCTGTTTTATGGAGCTAATACCCAACATTTCTCTGATCTTACTAGCACAGCCTTCTTGACCTAGATTATGTGCCAACAATCCCTCAGACCACAGAACGCCAAGTGTATCTACAAACAATCCTCCTCCACTTAGTTGCTGTTTGGAGAGCCATTCCCACAGAAATGCAAACACTACTATCCTAAGCCTTCTATGGGCAAGTCTGCCTGGGCGAGTTGCATTTAAGATACTAAGATGTAGTGCAGTAGACTGAAATCCAAACAACCAGATGAATTAAAGAGAGCTGCCATCTGTGGGGTTCTAAAACCCAATGAGATGTTAGGCAAACATGTCCATGGAGACACTGCTCATTATGTCTTTTCAGTTTACAGCCTTTCCATTTGTTTTGGGGTGTTGCCTTGTTTCTTGTTGCTTTACACTCACTGTATAAGATTTAGGGTGTCTGAGAGCTTCATCATCTTAAACGGGTCTTGAGGCTCTCTCCAGTGTGCCATTTTTATTTCACTTAATGTCTGTTCCCATAACTGTTGGATCCTGTCCCTGGATCCAGAAAATGAGGTATTAGCTGCAGGCGGGAAAAAAATAAAAGTGTCGGTTCTGATGCCACTGAGCCACCTTGTCAGTTCTGATGTCTCTATGTGATGTTTTAAGTAAGCATACGTTTGTGTTTCTGTGTGCGCTTGTTCCTGTGTGAAAGTATCTGGTATTTTCTTCTTTTTTTTTTCTTGTGTGTGTGCTTCCTTTTTTTTCTGTGTTTGGAATCGTCCACGTATAATGTGATTTTAAAAATAATTCAAACCATGGTTCCTTGACAGAAATCCTTGGCGCTGAACTGATCCCTCTTTAAGATGTTCAAGAGAGGCCCATTACCATGTAGTCATGGCTGGCTTGGCCCTCTGAGCCCCTGATAATAAGGTGGAAGGCAGTCGAACCTATGCCTTTGACAGAGGCACGGCAACATAGGCTGCTTCCCTCATCTGAGACACTGAGTTGCTATTAAGAGGCTTCACAGTTCAGTAGCGTGGCAGCATCTTGAAAAACAAAACACGAGTGCACAAAGAACAACTTGTACATGTGGCAACGAATATGTTTATATATATATTTGTTTGCTTCCCCCCCCCCCCCCTTTGCACAGAAGTGAATATGGCTGTGGCACAAGATCTGCTGACGAATTCTAGTATAACTTTCTGTTCTGTCATATACTAACTGAGGCAGAGCAGGAATTTCTAGCCGGGAATTCAAATGTGAATACGAGGAACTTGTATAGCCATCTCAGTCTGTTTCTAATGAGAAAAAGGCCACAGAGAAAGAAAGGAGACTGGAAACTTTTATTCTCATTTTGAGTTTGACCTTATAAAACAATTTGACTGCCTTGTACAAGATACAGAAAATAGCCTTTAACTAATAATTCAAAGGGAGCTTCACACTTTTTACACATTAACTTTACTTTGTTAGTCTGAGGCAGCACTTCTGACCTTGTGGAAACAGTTATGTAATCTCTACTATAGCTTTTGAGGGACTTTCCAAAGATGGATGATATACACCTTTTTTGTTCAGATCTTTTTCCAAGAAGGCTAAAAGTTGCGGTATCTCTGCAGTAGTTTTGACCATTCCTGTTTAACATTAGTTATACCAACTTCATGCTGGAGGAATCACTGCGAAACCACAGCCTCAGCTTTGTGGCACACATGCAAAGTGGTGCTTCACCTCATCTATATTCTACAGTTGATTAATTGCAGAAAAAAAATAAGCTTTTCATTCTTTCATCACTTTGTCTCGTGCTTCTGTCCCGGCCCATCTCTGTCCCTCCTTCTTTTCTCTCTCTCTTTCTGTCTAAGTCAGAAGCTTGGAGGCTTTGACTTTGATTAATGGTGAGCCGAGCTCTGCATTAAAAGCCAGGGGCTGTGAGTGAGGCCAGATAAAAGTGGAGCACAGGAGCAAGGGATGGGAAGGATGGAGGGGGGAGGGAGGAGTGCAGGACACAGTCACCAATCACTGTCACCATCATCGTCCCATGGTGACAGCGGGGGACGCAGTTGGTGGGGACAGCGGTGCTTCATTGGGCTGAACCTCACCCTCATATAGGCACGACACATTGTCTGTGACAGGCTCTTCACACGTAGCCTGGTAGGACCCACATACATGTGCACATGATTTTTTTTTTTTTCCTGTTCTGCTTTTCTTCTCCGAGCACAGTCAGTATGTCCAGTGGGACACGGCTGTTTTAAAAAAAAAAATCCCTCTCCTCTTCAGAGAGGGTAGTGGAAATGTATATTATAAGGGTACATGTTAATATCACATTATTCCAGTTGAGCTGATGTTTGAGTTCACTGAGAGTCTGTGTTGTGCTTTTGGGAAACAACAACTGCATTAGTTATGCCAAACTTAAATTGGTTAAAGGAGTAATAACAAGAACATCTCAGCTCTTGTATTGTATGAGATCCTCTAGCACTAGTTAATGAACATAAAAGGCTCTGATTGGATGTTGTTCCTCCAAATTGGCCATCAGTGACGCACAACACCTGAATCGCTGGGAAAAAAAGAAAAAACAATTTCATTGTTTTTCTGTATGAATTTGGTTGGGACAAGGACTCAGGGCTCCCCTCTTCTTCTTTTTTTTCTTCTCTTTTTTTGCTGCAGTAATTTCTGCGTGGAGTGCCCCTCCCTGGGGTCTGTCAGGAACAGTGTGTGCCTGTGGCCGGTAATTGATAATGCGGCCCAGGCAGCCCTAGCCCTGGTCAGTGGAGCGTGAACTAGCCTGAGAAGCAGAGAGGCTGAAGTGCACTGAGGTGAAGCTTAGCCCTTACACTCTCTGTCTAGGGTATAGGAGCAGGAAAGGTGGGGGCAGGAGGTGAGAGCCAAGAAAGGCAGACGGAACAAAATCCATTCACACTGACAGGATAAACAGAGCCTATTCATTTGTTCAACATTTACATTTTACAAAATTATCTGACATTCACATCAAGAAATACTAACCCCAGTCGAAGCTGTCGAATAACCTTGGTTTTCTTAGAAAACAGGATTTACGTGCAAACACATGTAAAAAGGTCAGAGGGTTTTTTTCCCTACTATAACTTGAATGCTTATGCAAGAGTGAAGTACACAGAGAAGCAAAAGAAATGGAATAATCACCAAGGACTGTAAAAGATGACTTAGTTGAGAGAGGGTGCCATTTGCTGCCTTTTGAACAGAGGAGTTATTCAGCAAGATGTGAGTGGAGACCAGGTGGAGTGATGACTAGGCCTCAGCGAGCAGGCCAAGAGCCAAGTGGCTGATAGGTGCACAATGTAGAGCATGGGCTTGTGTGGGGCTGTATTTATGCCTGCAAACATGGGGGTGAGGATTTCTTTCCAGGACTATATGAAACACCAAGGCTTTGAACTTACATGAGCAGTAGGCAGAATATATTTTATAATCAAAGTCACTTGTGTCTTCACAAATTGGTTTGATGAGTAACTCTGGTTTAATTCATCCTTTAACTTTTAATTAGAGTCCATTATAGCAGCTTGAATTACTTTATGATGATGGAGTTAAATCTGGGGCATATTTATGTATGTCATTCCAGAAACTGATTTGTGCATTAAAGCTAAGCAGTCTAATTTTTTATTGAATAATTTGTGCTGCTTTTGCTTAAAAAGAAAAGTTTCCTCCTGGATCACAGATTGATGCATTTTACAGAAATAAGAAAACACATCCTGGTGCATCATTTATTAAGAGTCTGACGCTCAGCAGCTCCAAAGTTGTGAAAGAGCAACTACATGTTTGGTCAAAATAAAGTTTTAAGTTGTGTCTTAACTTTCTGATCTTTTGTGTTATTTCTGTGCAAATGAATGCAACTTTACAGCTTAAACAGATTTACAGTATCTACAATGGGATATATGGATGTGCAAAGTAAAATGCAGCATATGCTCACTGTTTCACTTTGCAGCACAGGCTTCAGTTACTGCAGCCTTGTGATTTGTGCCGTAGTCCTTGCTGCACTCTCTGCAGCACAAAGACAGCTAAATAAAGAGGGCTTGGCTTCTTATTGCTGCTTTGATGCCAAATCCAGCTGAAACAAAATGTGATTATTACATATGTTATTATATTATAATTCTCCGCATGTTACAAATTGAAATATTAAACTTTGTGGCCTCAGTGTCCAAGCACAGCTCTGATTGATCGTGTCACAGGTAATAGCCTATCAGGAGCTCCATTGCCACATGACTGATCTGTCCCATTACAGCACAAGTAATCAAATCTTTACCGTTTTCTTTTAATCCTCCCCTAATTTCTGATTCAGACTTCTGTGTGGAGCCTTTATAGAGCCTATAACTTAACTTACATTATGGCAGACATGGTTGGCTACATTTATGCGTGTGTATGGTTACACATTAATCACCGTGCTGGAAGCGTATAGAAAAAACACGAAATGTTGGGACATTTTTTCCCCCTCTGGGTATCCGGTCTTAATGGGAGGATTCAATGGCGCTACACTGGCCAATTACAATAGTTACAGGTCACATCGACCTGACGTGTAGTTACATTTCTCGAGAGGTGCGTGTCAGGTTATGTGGAAGGTTAGTGTTAAAAAGGGTTTCTGCTTACGACGTAGGTTTCCCGCAGAAGTCTAAATCAGACATATCTGGCATGAAAAGACATTGTGGTAGCCTTTGGCTTGATTCTTTGAGCTATTCTTTCCATCTGTTACCAGACAGAAGCACAATGAGACTCTTCTGTCCTGTCTTTCTTGAAACCTGAAGTAGTATTTCATTTTGCTCTGGGCTCGTTTGTTTTTTCCCCCACACAGAATTCCAGACCTTTGGAAAGTAAGCTCCAGCCAGAGGAAGGCAAAATGGGTCCCATGTGGACCAAAAGAAAGAAAACCCCCAAAGCTTACAGTCAATGTGACACTGTTTGTGATATTTAAAGTCTTAATGGGATTACATAAATTAATACTACAAGCGAGAGTAAGAAAAATCATTGTCAAAGTAGCTTAGATACTGCATTCAGCAACAACACGACACAGATTCGCTAAATAACAGCAGTGACAAAAATAGTAAAAGAAGTAATACTAAGCAGTAAGACAACCTGAGGGACACCGCATCAGCATGCGACACCTTTTTTATTTTAAACGGTAAAAATAGGATTTAATTTAATTTCAGTTCAATTCATTTTACTTCACACTTGTAGTCCATATAGATTAAAAACATGCTTGCAGCTGATCAGATCCCGCTCTGGTTCACACAGAGGTCTTATCTTGAATTTAAAAAAATGTCTTCTTAGACTTTCATCTAACTTAAATTCAAAGATATAACACAGCACGCAAACATAAGCGCAGGCACATCGGCATGCACACACAGCGCAAGTTTTATCAAGTTTTATTTATAATACAATCTCCGAGCAACATGTGAAGCATGAAGAGGAGCACAGATGATAGCGGTATGACAGTTGCAGAGGGCAAAAAAATATGAGATGAGCAGGAAATTGCTTACTGTCGGGGTTAATTGACAGCCCGTGTGTGTGCGTTCAGGTGTACTTGGGCTGAAGGATGGAATATACGGTGGAGCTGGGTCAAAACAATCACGGTACTATAGTGATTTGATTTTAAAGGGTTTCATTACATGAAAAAGATGCAGTTCATATGCAAACAGGGGCATTGTTTGTATTGACTCCGTCTTGAATATACTGGCTGGGTGCAAAGCTTGCTTTTTTTCCCTTTCTGCTCTATAATTTGGTTCACTAGGACATCACTGATACTGATATCGCTAATAATAGAGTATACTGTTGCAAGTGAAAAAAACAACAAACAAAAAAACCCAAATCTTTTGGAATTACCAAGATGTCTGCATTGATTAATCATAATATGAAATGCACGAGTTTCGTATTTATTTACACAGTTGAGCAGAAGATACAAATACTGTTATGCATGATAGGAAAGAAGCCAGTAAGGGTTTTACAGGACTCACCTTTTCAAATGCAACAAGCAAGTGTACAAGAAATCAAACAAACACAATCTATTTGTATATAATTCAACTAAATGAAAAAGAGAAAACTCATAAATGGTCCCAAGACTTTTTTCTTAATAACACAAAAACTGATTAAATGAATAATATAAAATGCAAAGTGATTTCTACTGGGTCTATTTTCAGTATGTATTATGTTGGACGTAACAGCTGCTTATGCAGAAAATGCACAATTTCCCTCGAAGCTGATGGTTTTGTAATGACCAGATTTTCATCAGTCAATGTTTTTTACTCAAACCTGACTGAATGAAAACATCTGACTTTAAATTCACTGCTGTGGGGTCACATACTGACTCACTCATTTATAATAATGGTTCAATTTCCTGTATGAATAAGTGGCCAAGTATGATAATTTTGTCTCATCAGTTTAATGATTTTAAGCCTTAAGTGCTTTTTTCTTTAAAGGCAAAAGTAATAACATGTATTTACAGTGTTATCGCTGTAATATGCCTCGGCAGTCCTCACAATAACTTGTGATGCAAATTGTGAATTAATATAAAAATATTTTTACAGAACATAAGATTGATCAGTATAAAAATGTGCAATATTTTCATTTTTTTATAACCCAAAGGTAGCAAAGACACTCAGTGTCTGTTTTATTTAGTTTTACTACCTATACTCTCACTGAATTTTCAGGAAAAAAAATGTTTATGAAATTTAATAATGACAGAAATGAAAACAAGTTGATATTTAAGTTTTTAAGTCTAAGTTAACACAACTGTGTGAATGAGTAGTCGTGAAAGAAAAGGGAGAACTGATCCAGTGCATCCTGTAGAGGCTGCACTCATGCTCCTGAATTCTCTGCCCATCAGCGGACAAAATCTAACACAATGGTAGCGGGACACTTGCCAGGCTCGTGGTGATGGACCATTCTGGTAGCCAGAGTCCTGCTCGCTCGGCCCAAGTCCACGCCCACAAATCTTGGCCAAAATTGGCAGATCTGTTTTGGCTAAAGCCAGTTTATATTTGGTCCTGCGGTGCCAGAATATGGCAGAGAGCAGGCCTAATCGCTCTAACTCAGCTGCTTACCTGCTTACTAATGAGAGAGGCAGTTGCACTGTTTAAGCCGCTCGGACTCTGAGAAGCATACTGATGGTGAAATAGTTCAGTTTGTATTTGTGCAGCAGCGTGATGTTTTATTTGCACATGTACAGAATTCAAAAGTGCACTATTTTTTAAAACATAGACCATCATGTTTGAAAGTATTTGGATTGAATTATTGAACTAAATGCACTAAAGCAAATCCCCTAACTTTAGAGAAAGCGCTCTGCATTTGAAGCCACATTTTCTAACTTCACCTCCAGGTTTCATGAAATTGAGCCTTGAGGACAGACAAACATGCACAGAACTGAGCAATTCAGCTGTTTAGTCAGGCTACCCTTGCTCACCAATCTGTTTAATTATCTTGAATTTGAGTATTTTTGAATAACCACCTACAACCAACAAACACTTGTGGGCGAGAAACATGTGTAATTAAAGCCGGTTATTATAGAAATGCACTAATTTTGTCTTACTTGTTCTGTCTCCTCCAGCTCCTTCAATAGTTCCCATCATGCACCAAATCAGCTCCACCATGAATAGCTTCACACTCTCATGGCCTCAACCAGAACAGCCAAATGGCATCATCCTCGACTACGAGCTACGCTACTATGAAAAGGTAAGTGTGTGTGTGTGTGTGTGTGTGTGTTTCTGTAATGGCTGAAGTTCTTTTACTCGTGTCGTCTACTCTGCATATTCAACTGCATATAAATCCGCCCAAAAACCAAAGCTCTCCTTGATATCTCTGAGCTGAGTCCCCCTGGGTTGATAATATGTTCTTTCGCTGTGTTCACTCTGCCTCTCCCACTGTTCTTTGGTTTCGGCTGCTGATGAAGCGAATAGTTTGACCTCTGCTCCAGGCCCACTCTGCGTAGTGCAGCAACCTGTCCCACTGTGAAAATGCATTGCATCTGGAGGGAGTCACATCGACCCGTCTGCTCACACACAATACGTCTGCTTTATTAAGTCGCCAGTCCTACCCCACGGAGCCTCTGCTGCACAAGTATTGACCTGTAGGCTTTTCCCAAGGCCTTGAACATAATGATACTGAGAGATTGGAGACTTTAGCTTTTTTGTTTGGGTCCTTGTTTGTCCTCCTCAAGCTGATCGATAGGTATAGCAAAGTTGGTTGTGCAGTTTGTTTTTTTTCTCTCCAGTCCTTGTCATCCTAAGCTAAGATTTGGTGCACCTTCACTCATGTTCTGCTTTTCAAATAAAAGATAAAAAATCAATATAGTTTTATCAATGTTTTTTTTTTATTCTTTTTGTGTTGAGTTATTTACTTCACACAAACTCATTTTGGCTAAGGCTTTGCGATCAATATTCACAATCCCACCTTAGAATAGTTTTGTCACATTTAGCATTTTCTATCAGAGAGAACAACAATCATGTTTTTAAATAGTGTTTGCAGTTGGACACTCAGTTATCCAATATTAGCTGCAGCGCTTGCTGTTTTCCCCTCTGGCATTGCACAGGTCATGAAATTGAATCTGATTGCGATGGCCCTGAGAAACCTTATCTGCCAGACAGCTTAGTGTCGTGTAAATAACACTTATACAGCCCCCCCCCCCCCCCCCCCCATTAGCTCATGAATATCAATGAAACCTAATCCTATTGATGTTTATGCAGTGCATCCTCACACAAATAGACGAGCACTGCGTAATCACAAATTAGTGAATTAACAAGGACAAGGTTGCTAATTGTACTGGGATAGCTCAGGTGACAGAGAGGTTGTACTCGACCCTGTCTGGCTCAGTCTTAATGCACCTACATATACCCCTATGTTTTTGTGTCTATCTGGAAAAATACTTCCCCGTGTGACTCTGAGTAAGACACAGAAGGAGAGTCAGAGTGATTGCTTTGTGACACACTGGGCTGTGAAGATGAGATTTCCACTACGGTGGTCCTCTTCTGACAAGCTGTATTTTGGATCTGACGCAGCTTTTTATAGGTTCTGAACAGACACTTCTTCAGTCAGCCCTGGCTGTCCAAAGTGTCAGTGTAGATGTGTTTTTATGCCTGATTAAGCACCAACCAACCAAAAGTGCAGGTGGTTGAAGTTTTTGGCCAAAAGAATCAAATGAAGCTAAATGGATTGAAGTGTAATTTCCCAGCCTGCTAAATTTCCCTATGCACATAAGTGCGTAATGCCATGTAGATTCTCTCTGTCACACACCTTGGCATGGCTTTCTCGTGAGTTTATCTTCCTTGCTTTCTTGCCCATTCTGCTGTAAAGTGATGATGTGGCCTTTTGAATATGAGAGTAGTAACACTGTTATGGTTATGGAGTTGATTTTCTCAGTGTGCCTGCCACAGTCAGCTAGTCCTTAGCACAGCAAAGCATGAGCTGTCTTTCTGCAAACTCCATCTCCCCGGGAGCCACATATAGTCACTGACAATGGCAACTTCTCTAACAGCATGGCATTGTCACATTTTGTGTTGAGTAATACTTCAGGTTGTTCATAAAGGAATGATCTACTTCTCTCACAACCTCGTCATAGTACTTGTTCGATACAAGTTTAGTTCTTGTACGCAGGTTTGATTGTTTGCTGTTTTGTTTTTTCTGTGACAGTGCAATACAGAATGTCATATGCAACAGTGATTGGACTGGTTCTTGATCATTTTTAAAGGGAGATATACATGCAAGGAAAAGTACATGCTCTGTGATGTTGTCTGCTGAGCCACCAGGACACCCTCTGGGGCTACAGGACTCAGGCTTAAAGCATGTCTGCTTTAAGTCACTCGCTGGAAAAGCTAAAAAAAAAAATGTAGTCATGCTGTCAGTGAAGCAGAATGTTTGCACAGATCTTTAGGTATTTCCTTCTTTATTTTTATTTTAAAATAACTGCTTTTGGGAAAGAAATGTCTCAATTGCACCGATGTCCCATATACAATACTGTGGAAAAAGTTTCGAGCCACATTATTCTAAATTTAAAACGTTTTTGAGCTTTAGAAATAAGTGGCAGCTTTTTCACTCATTTCCAGTACCGGTACTTGTACCTGACAATTTTCTGAGGAATGTTTTTGTTTGTTTGTTTAAGCTACTCGACACTGACCTGTGAATCATTCAAGCATAAAAAAGGCAACTAACTCAAGGGATGAACCCGTGTTGTGTTTACACATAACAGACAACTTAGCAAAGAACCAATTTTTAAATTACTAGCAGCGCTTCGCCAAAAACGTATAATTTGTTCCCATTTCTTTAGTTGAATCTGTAAAAAGTGACAGTTTGACAGTGATTAAATATTTTTCGCATCAACGGAGTGATTCCCAGAGGTATTATCTGAAAAGTTGGCATATCTTGGCATGGTGCGCAGTTTATCTTTAAATATGCTGAGGAAAATGAACAAGTGCAGGACAAAAGAAGACGTAGCAGGCCTAAAAACAAGCTGCAGCAGCTGAACAGTATCTGAAAATCACATTCTTAAAAAGTAGGAGGAAAAATTCAGGTGAAAGATGCATCTGGTCCTTCAGTTTATCCTTCTACTGATTGCCGAGGTCTCATTAGTGAAACGGGGAAACAAGGCTGAGTTGTGCCAGATTACAAAAGAACTGGACTAAAAAACAGTGGTAACAGGTTTCATGGAGTGATGAATCCAAAGAAACTGAGTGGAAAGCTAAGAGAGTTCAGGCTGTGTTGAAGCAGAAAGGTGCTCAAAAACTCTTCTTTATGCCTTATGAACTGTTTTTCCGTGTATGTTTGCACATTTCATTTAATGATAAGCAACATCACTAAACGAACAACTTAATATTTATCATTTCTGAAAATGTACTGCTATATAAAATGTTAACAGTAATGATAATCGTAAAGCTGCAGAATAAGTCCAAATTTTCCATATATAGTAGAACTGCAGTTTAAGCTGTAGCTGCATATATAAAGCTGTTGGAAATGACTGCATTTTGACAATTTCACTTGAAACCTCAAGAAAATGCTGGAGGCTGTTCTCTCAACAGGCTTCGCTCACTTCTTCAACCTACCTTCTCATTCCAGAGTAAGCGGTCTCAGGACTCTGTAAATTGGGAAGCAAGATTAAATGAGTCGAAGATTTGTTGAGAAAAAGTAGAATCGCATGCTCTCGTTCTCTCCATTTTTCTCAGACCCCTTTTCCTCTGGTTGCCTGAAAATTTGGGGAGGGTGGAAATAACGCAGCGTAGCGGAGGTCAGGCCCTCCATTAAGGCTGGAGCGGAGCAGCCACCGGCTCTGGTTACTGATTGCTCTGCTGGTGTCAGAGAGAGGATGTGTGTGTGTGTGCCGGGATCTGTGTGTGAGCGAGTGTCAGTGTTTGCGTGTCGGCAGCAGTCCAGGTGTATCCATTCTGGATGACAGCAGTACTGTCATGCTACGGTGTAACAAATTCGAGAGCAAATGCAAGTTTTATGGCATGTCACTATGATCTGCAACATACTGACCATTAACACTTACAACTTTTTGGGGGGCAGTCTTACTGCAAATCTCACCTTACATATAATTAAAAGGTCCTCAGAAGAAGTAATTGGGAATGCATGTTATTCCTTTGTCTCAACTACAACACTTTTATGGACACACACACTAAAAAAAGTTTTCTTTTTCTTTTTTTCTTCTTTTTTTTCTCTCATTGGAACTTATGCAGCACTCCCTCAGTCCCTCAGCAAGAGCGCACTCTCTTCTTTTCTCCCTCTTTGTTTGTCTCCCTACTCACTTACCGAAGCCTTCTTGTAGGTCTCCAGGTGAATGGAATGCATACAAAGAGAAAAAGAAAAGGTGCCTACCTACAAAGAACAAGAAAAACTCAAAGAGCAAAAACAAATAGGTTTCCCTTGAAACTTACATTAGATAAATTGAATTTTCTTGCTTGTCTTTTACCATCCTCATTAGTGTTAAACATACAGCTTTGCAGAATCGCAATGAAAAACAAATGCGAGACCCTTTTTGTGTGGGGATAAAATTTGCTCTTACACTGGTTTAACTTCTTTACTTCACAAAATCATTAAGAGACATTGGGGGTCTTTAATGTCGTATTTTTATCACGACTATTTTACAATTTAAAAATAATTACCATTTTCCTTTTAGATTAGAATTCATGAGGCAGTGGTAATTATTTGCATTTGGAAATAAAAACTATCTACTCTCTGAGATTTAAATTGTTGCCCCCTACTAAAGTGGTTTTTTCCCAACCTTAGGCAATACATTTTAATTGGGAACATTAATAGAAGAGTTTTTTTTTTTCTTCAAATATCAAAATTTTGTCTTATATACTCCCCATCTTTCTCTTTATGTGCGCGTGTGAGTGCACCCATGTGTGTGAGCTTTTCAATAAGACACATGGTACTACCAAGTTTGTCTCTGTGCCAAGGAGCCATGCTGTCCATTTTTGGTGGGGGTTTTTTTGTTTTTGTTTTTTAAAAACAAACAAACTATGTGTACTTTGAGAGGTGTCTGTGTACACATAGTTTGTTTGTTTTTGCAGACCAAGTGAAGTGAAGTCAAATCAGGCTTTTTTAAATAGTCTTATATGACTACCACCTATAACAGACCCACAAGAGGAACCGTTTCGATTCAGAAAGTCACACAAAAATACAAATTTCCAGAAGTGAAAGGATGACAAGTGGCCAAGGAAAACTGGCACTAGAAGAGCAACTGGGTGTGTATTGGAATTTGAAAAAAAAGAAAGAAGTGACAGTCTGTTAATACCAATACAATTATAATTGCTCTGGTAGTAATACAATAATTCTAATAAATATAATAGATTCTCCATAAGAACTTCAATTAAAACATCCAAATATATGCAGTGTCACTACTTTATGTTAGTCATGTAGGTGGTAGGTTATAATTAATAGATATGTGCTCGTGTATTAACAACAGTCCGGACAAGACACATCAATAAAAATGAATCGATTAAATCTGTGAACAATATTCATGAGAGAGTTGCCTCGCTAAGTGTGTTTCGGTGATTTTATTACATGTCATAGAGCCCAAACTCCCCATATTGCTTACTCTCTGTCACCCCTGGCAACGCTTTTGATTGGCTGCTCCGCCATCTGCCTTCCCACCTGCAACTTTGTCTTTATTTAGCAAGTATGGGTGTGGTCCTCCTAATCCTCATTTGACTGGCAGCAGGGGAGGACCTCTCATACCTGGAAGTCCCTCCTGGCATGGGCTTTCATTGGTTATCTCCTAACCTGCTGGAGTGCCAAATGCCAGCTCATTTTAAGTAGCAGATGTGTGTGTGTGTGTGTCACATAATCCCCATTTGACAGGCAGCATGAAAGGGCCATTGCTAGCTGGGGCTCCCCCAAGGGATGCTTGCCCATTGGCGATTTGCCATCTGTCTGCTCACCTGTCCCCCATTCAAGCTCAGCAGATGGGGGTGTGATTCAGGGAAATTCACGATGACTGATAAGCAGGAATAGGCAAATCTTGACCCCAAGTGGTCCGCGTGCACTGAACCATATCTTGGACCAGATGAATAGGTGACAAGGGTTTCAGTCTCTCGTGGGGCTTCTTGTGTTTCGCACCTCTTTCAAATGCACAAGCTGCTCCTCTGAAGTCAAGTTCCACAAGTATTTGTATGCAGCACACTGGTGAAATGACAGTTTGTGTGATCTCATGTACAAAAGGTCTGTGAAATGATTAAACTCTCTAAACCAGTTACATCCAGCATTGCGTTTATAAATATCTCTTTTCTCTCAGAGATAGAGCGAAAGCCTGTTGGTGTGATGCTCTCCCATCCCTGGCCCAAACATTTGTCTTCATCAAGCTCAGAGTGTCCAATAAGAGTTAATGTGATTGCTCACGTTATTATGTGGGGGGGGGGGGGGGCAGATTTCATAGCTGTGTTTACCTCGTCTGCTCAATGACAGAGCAACTGGAATGATTCAATTACACCAATAAGATTGGATAATGATTTTGATGTGGGTTCCTTCTGCCTCGAGTTTCTTATCGCTTCCTACCATCTCCCCCCTCCCTCTCTACCTTTATTTTTTTTCTACTCCATAGTGTTGTCATTTTTTTTCTCAAGTTTTCTCTGCATACTCATACATGTTTTGGAAGTTTTTATTTAGCATTAAGCATGAGTTTACTCATTACACTTAAGAAAAAGTTGCCTATATTTACACTGCACTACTAATTCAAGGGAAATTGGCCCCTTTGCATTGAGCTGCCCTTTTCCTTCTCTACTTCTGTCAGCATCTAGCTATCAGCAGCTTGCAGTGGTGGGGGTTGTGTAGGTGCAGTCTTATTTTCTGGCTGTCATATTCACTCTGGGTTATGGGAAGGTGACAGGCCATAGTCATTACTGATCCACAATAGCAGATACCTAAAGCAAGTCCCAGACTACACTGCAGCAGACTGCAGACTGCCTCTGTAAGAGTGAAAATATAGTAATGTGCAAAAATCTTCAGCCACCCCTCATTTCTATATATTTTGCTCCCACTGACCAAAGTGCTACAAAATAAAAGTACGCAGAATAAATAAATAGATAAACATAAAATAAACAGAATTGATACTAAAACGCAAAATAAAAGCATCAGTAGAATACAAGATAGGATTAAACATGAGTGAAACAAAAGGATAAAATTTTTTTTGAAGATTAGCAGTGAAGAGGCCCGTCTAATAAGAAGCAGCAATGAATTCCACAATTTGGGAGCTGCTATGGCGAAAGCCCTGTCCCCTCTGAGCCTCTGCTCCTCGGCACATCCATGAGCAGCTGGTCAGCTGAGCGACGGGGAAGGGCAGTGCAAATGCAGCAGCTCAGAGAGGTAGGGCGGGGCAAGGCCATTTAATCACCTAAAAAACAAATAAAAGAATTTTAAAATGAACTCCGAAATGGACAGGCAGGGAGGATAAAACAGGGGTAATATGCTCTCTTTTCTGTGGTCCAGTTAAAAGTCAGGCTGCAGCATTTTGCACCAGCTGAAGACGACACCAACATATAAAGAATTACACTAATCCAACCGAGTTGTGATGAAAGCATGGATTCATGTTTCAAAGTGACTTTTCTGCAGAATGTTTTTTTATTTTTGCCAGTTGTCTCAGCTGACAAAAGCTGGATTTCACCACTGGATTTCTATCCTAAATAGATATTCCAATTCAAAAATCAATACAAAAAATAGAGGGGAAACACCTTAAATTGAATGTTGCATGGGACGTGCAAGAATTTTTAAGCTATTCCTTTTCATAAACAAGTAAAATACTTACTGCCAGAGGAATTGGATTGAAAAAATAAATAAATAAAAATAAATCAACAAAAGCAAACCCACTTCAAAGAACAAAACTGAGGATCAAATGTTCAAACTTCTTGCAGTAATTAAATTACCTCATGAAGCACATCACAAGCGACAAACCACGCAGTGGCGTTTTTAATGTTCTGACGTAGCGATTTCTCTTTGTAAACCGCAAGAAACGATTGCCTTTAATTACAATATTGTGCATGCGTGTAACTGTATAAATGCTTTTATATTTTACACAGTGTGTTTTAGACCGCGTACGTGCTCTGTCGTGGTTTGAAATTTTATTTGAAGTTCAAACTGGTTGAAGCCTTTTTAAAAACTTGTGTACAAACATATTACCACTGTCTGTTTAATACAGCATTCACACCGAAGCCTTAAGGAGAGCTTTTGCCTCGTCGCTCCTGTCTGTTGTTTATCTACTCTTCTCTATATCGACTTCTATTCTTTCTCTGTCACTGATGTTTTTCAGAAGCACAGTGCATTTCCTGTAACATGCGACTTAAAATTTCTTTTAAATTCGGGACCATTTCTCCTTACTATTACCAGAATACGTGATTCCATCATAAACTTGGTTGTTGTATCTCAAACTTGCCAACACTGGACTTTTCTGAATTCTGCATGGTGTGATTTAATCCTTTCATCTTCTGACATGCTGCCTGTGATCGTTGCTCTTTTCAGGACCATGCAGAGATTAACTCCACTATCCTGCGGAGCCAAACTAACACAGCGCGTGTGGAGGCCCTCAGGCCGGGTACAGTCTATGTGGTACAGGTGCGCGCACGGACTGTGGCTGGCTTTGGCAAATACAGCAGCAAGATGTGCTTCCAAACCCTCACAGATGGTAAGGATTGCAGAGCCAGGAGAAACAGCTCTCCTTCCCTCTCGCTCTATCCTTCTCTGTCTCGTTTGTTTCGTTTCATGCACAATAGCTCTCTTTTTTTTCTTTTTCAGACGTTCTTGTCTTTGTATTTTTTGTTGCATTATTATTAGTAAGTGAGATAGAGGAGAGGCATAATGTTTGATTGCGCTTCCTATTTCTACAGCTAAATTAATTTCCCTCACAGTCAGGTTTGAGTGTGTGTGGGTGCTTCGGATACGTTGAACACCGAGTGTCTTTTGTTTGTGCAACTAACTGTGCTTGATCCAAAATGCTTAGCTAATTGGTTTTTCACCCAGCCCTTCTGTTGCTGGAGAGTTGTCCCAGAATGCGTAGCTGTGATTAGTAGTTGATGAGAGAAATTTTCTGCCATGCATGGCGGGGGGTTGTTGGAGAGAGAAAGGGCTGAAGATGGGCGGTAACACCTGGTGAACTGGCAAGGCTGGGGTTCATTTGTGTATGTGCAGGAAGGCGTGCTTGCAAAGAGTTGATAGCTCTGCCAGGCAGTTAAATTGTTGGAAAATCACATGGCTCAGTCAAGATGTATTCTGCTGGGTTTTCATAAGCGCAAGGCAACAAAAATAGCAACAAAAAGAAAGATATGAACTTATAATTGCCTTTCCTACGTTTTTATGTTCTGCATAAGATTTCCACTCTTTGTACCGTACTTGATGGCTAGCCTACAATGCTTATTTGGCCATAATTCAAAATACATTAAAGACAGGAGTGACATTTCCAGACTCGCTGTTAAACAGCAAAGATTACAATGAATGAGATGGTGATGATCTTGAGGGAGGGGAAGATGGGAAGCATGATGATGGTAATTAAGCCAATCATTGTGGCTATTTACCTGTGTGCAGAGCAGATGTGGCACAGTCACTGCCCCATTTACTCTCCCCAATAGTTCCGCATCAGCTTTCCTTGCGTATGAAACCATACTAGTGAATGTGAGCACTAGAGCTGGGCGATATGAGATTTTTTCATATCACGATATGTTTTTTTCATTTCAGTCGATAACGATATCTATCACGATATAAGCCAAATAACTATATTTGTAAGATTTAAATGTGCCGTTGCTCACAAGTAAAATGTGAAATAATCAGCAGCTTGTTTTTATTTAAATATTTATTTCCCATAATAAGTTCAACAGGGTAGATGTACTTAAGGAACATGAGACTTTTTCAGATAAATAAAGGCAAATATTGCAAACTACACAAAAGGCAGCCGCTAAAGCGTTTAAGTTTCAAAATAGAACAAACGAAACAGACTAAATTGTCAATTCCACTTAGAAACAAAATATTAATTCTAAAAATAAATCTTAGCTTGTGTTACAGAAGAACAGACAAAACTGACTAACTTTTGTCAATATCAAATAAACTGAGAACTAAAAGGAAATTCTCAATCTCTCCTTGTTGTATAGCTGAGCTTTTCAAACAGTTTTAACAGTTACTTTAGTCTGACAAAAGCCGAATGACGAATTAGCGCTTCCAGTCAGAGACTGAGGCTACGTCCACACGTACACGGGTATTTTTGAAAACGGAGATTTTCCATTTTCGTTTTAAAAAATAATCCCGTCCACACATAAAGGCAGAAATGAAGGAAAATGCTGCTATGAACATGCCAAAGCAGCAGGTGGCGCTAGATTCCTAACCGTGCAGAAATGTTGGCCAATCAGAAGTCTAGAAGCCTCGGTGGGAAAAAGTAAACAAAGCTGGGGCATAGAAGCAGAACCGAGTCGTATGTGTGGACGGACAGTAACTGTGTGTATATGTAAGCATTTAAACACTGCAGAGTAGAATTAACAGTAACAGTATTGTAGAAATTCATTTCACTGAAACAATAACGTGGCGCACAGTGTGACGCATGCACCAGTTTATTGTATTTCCAGACTTGCTTTCGGCACAATTTACAGTGCACGCTACTCTGTTTTTTGTCAGACTTGAAATAGCCGAAATACCTTCACACTACGGAACTTCTATGGCTCTTCCGTTCGACAATCTCTCCGGCATTGGAACCATCATCAGTTTTCTCTTCGGTCACGCTCGGTTGATTTTTCTAGTCGGCACACTCATTTCCTCCATTACCCGCTGGCTGCTTCCCAAACAAACACACGTGCGGCTTGGCACTTGTGCTGTACATAACAAGTCACGCGACGTGACGCTGCGGCTGTGATTGGTTCGGCTCTGCGCTACTTAATTTGGATTGGCTGACCTTTTTTTTTTTTTTTTTTTTTTTTTTTGAGGACAAGAGCGGCGAGGTCTATCGCGATAGCTTAATTTCTCTATCGAGTAAAAGTTATATCGCGATACATATCGTTATCGTTCTATCGCCCAGCTCTAGTGAGCACATACATGCGCATACTTGATGCTCGCCCACACCAGCACAGCTTAGGGTTCATCTGCTGGCTGGCTGCCACAGCACGGCATTCGTCGAAGCAAGCAGCAACACGCCAGAGGACTGCCGGCAACAACACCCACATCTCTGCCGCCTCCGCCTCTACCACCCCCCCCCCCCCCCCCCCATCAAACCTGCTTCATTGCCCCATGAAGACAATAGAGGCACTCCACGTCATTTTTCGCAAAACATATAATCTCCTGTCTCTTCCCGTCAGCACGTTTTCATTCACCTCCACGAGGTGTCATTTTGCCACCAGTGGATGCGCAAACACACAATCAAACAAATCAAAAGCGACGGCGCAAAGTAAGGTGTGACGGAAAACAAGTGATTGGAGTATTGGTTATGTGATTGATGCCACAATTCTCTAATTGGCTGAGGCCTCGAGAGTTAACTGATTGTAATGGGAGCGTATTTGCTGTTAGAAGAGGTGTCTCTGTGATTTTTGGCTGTCAAGAAAAGTCAACATTCTCGTATGGGCGCGTGGTGGGCAGGTGGGGGGACCTCTCACATCTAATATACACTGAAAGAGAACAAGAAGACTACCCTAAAAGTTTGAGTAGCTGGAACAGCATTCTTACTCTTTCCTTGATTCCTTCCTTTGATAAATGTGTGAGTTGAAAGAGTGAGCAATTCCTGTCACATCCAGTTTCCACATATACTGCAGCTTTCACACTGCTTCGAAGATGCATTAGTTCTCACTTTATCACTTTAATCCAATGGGCCCATTCTACACGGGGGATTGGATTTAGAAGCTGCTGATTTGCCTGCAGCATGCTAAATCGTGCATTGCTTTAACTACAGTGTCTGCTGATGCCAAAGTCACAGAAAGACATGCTCGCAAATAGATAACCAAAAGATTCTGCTGTGTGGTATTTTTAAGCAGGCATTTATTCTGTCCCCTGAACTACCACAGTCAAAAACATGTTTGGGCTATATGTGCGTGATTGGCAGTGGATGACTTCCTTTCAACACCATAGAAACAACATTCCTAGGTGCATTTTCTTGTCCGCGCCTTTCAGACAGCTATAGCAACAGAGAAGGCGAGCTGCCCTCCTCGCTCTTTCTCACAACCAGCTTTATGATTTTTCTCTCACTCTCTGTCTCTCTTCTGATTTATCAAACACCACCTGTCTGTCAGTCTTTCAAATGCTCACAGGATTCCAGTCAGCACATCTCAGCAGAGAGATCTCTGTGTTTCCTTTATCCACCAGTAAACTCAGTCTAACCATTCTGCTCTGCCTTTTCTTCTCCTGCCAAAACACATGCATAAGTACACAGCACCACATAAACACAGACATGCTTCTCATGCCTTACCTAAGCCTTTCTCACTGCTTGTCTGTCGTGTCTTTGTGCAACCCAGATGACTTCAAGTCTGAGCTGAGGGAACAGCTTCCTCTGATTGCGGGGTCAGCAGCAGCAGGAGTGGTCTTCATTGTTTCCCTTATTGCTATCTCCATTGTTTGCAGCAGGTAACCAGATTTTCCTTTATCTTGTCTTTTGTAATACACTAAGAAGATGTTGAAAAATGTGTCACATCGTTCAAACTGTAGATTCTTTTCAAGCTCCCAGTTTGTTTTGAAGGAAGTTGGAACTGCAAAAAATATACACATAGGGCATAAACCATTCGGTATGCCACGTTGGTTCTCATTGTCGCTAATAATACGTACTAAAAAATCCAATAGGTGGCAACATTGCAGGTAAAATTCCACCAGACTCTCAGCATATACGGTTTGTGTCATTTGCTGTATTAATTATGTAAAAATAAAATTCAGTGGTGCGTAAGATTCCTAAAATTCCTGACATTTATTGTAATCTTCTGTAAAAACATTTATGAAACATAACTGGTGCTGATTATGCTTTGGAACTTATCGTGTAACGTGCCCTACATGTAGTCACATATCATTTATTAGTGCAGCAAGACTATCACTTGATTCAATGACAGGCATACTGAATAGTAAAGGCACGCACGAATTTGATGGAACGGGAAAGCAAAATTGTCATTTGAAATGGAATACTCAATTCCTTAGAGAACTTAACATCTCCTACTTTGCCCCGTTAAGCCAATTTCATTTTGCAGCGGTTTGTCACATTGTCACATTCACATCTTGCTCCACTTTAGATATATGAAAGTCAAATTTTCTGCAGGGCTGTGTGCAAGTTTGAGCAAGTAAAGTGTTCATCAAATGGGCCAGGCTCTTTTGATGCTGAGGCAGAGGAGACAGATGAAAAGGAGTGAGATCCTATCAAGGTCTAATTAAAAATCAGCTCATTTTCATAAACTTCATTTGCCATTTCTAACCCTTTGCAGCTGATTCAATTTCAGCCACGTCATTTTCAGCCGGTACACAAAAACACCAAAAGTAATAAGATCATGTTTACCTCTTTCATCTTGGCACCCCTCCCCCTCGCTCTCTGTCTTTCCTTTCCCAACACTCATTGCATCGTTATAGGAAAAGAGCATATTCCAAGGAGGCGGTGTACAGTGACAAGCTGCAACATTACACAACAGGAAGAGGTGAGTCTGCTCTATTACTTACAGCTGCTCTAAGTTACTGGTTAGTTACTATCTATCTATCTATCTATCTATCTATCTATCTATCTATCTATCTATCTATCTATCTATCTATCTATCTATCTATCTATCTATCTATCTATCTATCTATCTATCATTTCCTTTTCCTCTACTGTTGGACTATAATTAATAATGTAAGGCATTTAAAATGAATAATAATGCATTAAAGATATGGAAAATTTATGTAGCAAGTGTCTGTGGTTCTACTTTTCACCGTGACATTGACTGACATCTCTTAGGGCTGCACGATAGCCATGACTGAGTTGTGTTTTAAGCACTCCCTGGGCATTGACTGATCAGGGGAAGTAGCCTGCAGGGACACACATATAACCTCTGACAAACACTCAGTCACACATGCACAAAAGAAATGTGTGTAAATTGGTGCGTCAAAGAAAGCCTTATGTACTGCCAACCTAGCAGTCTGAGAAAGGGTTTACTCAAGGGGATTGAATTTTGTTGAGCCTGACACAGCAAATGGCTTCAACACAGTTACTTTGTGTCAAAGCTACGAGAATGGTAGCTTGGGGCTTATTAAAACTGCTCTGGACAGAGGAGTCAGTTTTGCCACAGTCAGGGATGCACTGTAATTAACATAAGTCATGAAAATAAAAGATAACAGTTGTTTGCGGCCTTAATTATCAAATGAAGGATCTAAGGTGGATACAAAATCAAATGCTAATAAGGAAACCTTCACAATGCCAACGCACACGAGGTTTTTCCCCACCCTGTGATGCATTGTTGTTTTTTGCTTTTCTGTCAAGGTTTGACTGGCAGTTTTGTAATTGCAGTATTCAGTGCAGCAATAAAATAGACCAACTCAAACAATTGCTTTGGGTGATCCTCCAAAAAAATGTGCCTGCCAGCTTTCACCCAGCTGTCAGCTCCTCCAGATGTTGCCTCATAATATCGCCTCATTTGCAGCCCACCTCAAGACAGACGTTGCTAATACTGTAAATTCAGTGGTGCAGCCTGATGGTCATGCTTATGCAAGAAATCAGACCTTTAACATTACACCAACTCCTGCTTGTGATGTTCATGTGAACACAAGTCAAATGCTGCTGCTGTGGCTTAAAGCGATCACCCCATCAGATTCAGTGGTTGTTGTCATGTACAGTATCATCACTGTGTACACTGTTTAAGTTAATTAAGTGGATTTATTCAATGGTTAAAACTATTTTGCAGTTTTCTCTTTCAAAACAATCAAAAGATCATTCCTGATTAAGTTGCTAAAATATTTATTAACCTGTGTTTTTGGGCAGTTTGAAAGGTTGGATTGCATCTGTGAACTGCCATCATCAGGCCTCTCCACAAAGTTCTATTTTGTCTAAGTATGACCTTTGGCTGGGCTACTCATGGTTTGCATTTTTTATTCTAATTTGACTCATACTTATTCTTCCTTTCTTCCATTCAGACCAGCGTTCCTATAACAGTTCCCAAGAAGCCACCACACAGCACTGTGTTGTTATCTCCATAGCCATAGACATGTTATTAGACAGGAAATCATGCCATAGTGCTTGGAGTTCTACCCACTGAGTTCAATTTCTGTCTCATCAGATGAGATAAACTTATTCCTGATGCTGCTGGATGCATTTAACTGATGTTCAATAATCTCAAAGCAGCTGTCATATGGCTTAGACTCAGACTGGCTTCTTTTCAGCCCCCAAGACCTAAAGACATGATCTCAGTGCTTCTACTGAGATGATGATCCTACAGCAGGTTTCCCAGGTTTCTTATCTGCAGCAGACCTCCAAGCCTCTGCTTGATTGATCAGTGGGTTCTTTCTGAATAAGGCCCTTCTCCCTCTGTCTCAGTTTGGTCAGACATTTCTAAGAATAATCTTGCTGGTTCCAAAATTATTCAATTTCATGATTATTAAGGCCACTGTGTTCCTTGGAGCACTCAGATTTAAAAATGGGTTGATATTTGCCTCCACATATGTCTAGCCACAGTTTTGTCACAGGGGCCTGCTGTGTTCCTGTGACTCCATGGTTCAGCTTCTGTCCTGACATTAAGTGTGCTACTAGGACTTCATGTACTCCTTTTGCACATATTCAACACATGTCTTCACAGCATTATTGGGAGTTACCAAGCGTAGAATAAACATTAGAATTCTATACTTTTATCTCCTAATTAAATCTATAACAGTATATAAAAAGTGAAGGAATCATAGAAGTTCATTACTGCACTGCCATGCACTCAGGTCCATGCACTAAGTATTTGCAGATTCTCTCAGGGAAACATTTCCTTTTAGCCTTTAACTCACACCGACAACCCATCTAAACAAATTAACAGACATTTCTAAGTACTAAATGTCTGTGTTGTGCCCTCATGTTTCCACATGACTACCAACAAATTTTAAATTACAAATGTTCAGACCGTACTTGTTGCCCCGTAGCTGCAGATGTTATTTGCGCTTCAACATCTGGTGCTCACACCCGATGACAATGGAAACTCACTGAAAAGAACTAGTTAATTATGGGTGGATATAAAATATGCTTATACTCCTTTTTTTTCTTGCATATTTCCTTTATATGTGCAAGTTCACTCTTCATCCTAAATATGTTAAAATATTATAATTAACAGGGTGAACCTTTCATCACTTTTCAAACTTTTCAAGGAAAACCAAAAGAGTTGCAAAAGGCCTGAAAAAAATCCCCACAAACATTTCACTTTCTTTTTTTAGTGACTCCATACAAAATGTAGATCTCTTATGTGCATACTAATAAGCCCCAATAAATAATAAGTGTGTGTTTGACAAATACGTTTCTGACATCAAACAATGGATAATTAGTTAATATTCAGGACGGAAATGCAGCTCATTATATTTAGAGCCACGGAGTAGATTAGTGTGCATCTTAGACCTACATAAAACACTCTAGGGATATATTGCTCTGCACATAAATCACATAAAGTATTTAAATGCTATATAGTGAAATCACAAATATTGTCAGGCAAAGGGAATTAGAAGAAATTATGTTTCCTTGGTGACAGGCTAATGTATGAAACATTCCCTTTTAACTTA
Source organism: Maylandia zebra (assembly GCF_041146795.1). Classification (NCBI taxonomy): domain Eukaryota; kingdom Metazoa; phylum Chordata; class Actinopteri; order Cichliformes; family Cichlidae; genus Maylandia; species Maylandia zebra. Next base: position 20,229,121 of record NC_135184.1, read on the forward strand.
AAAAGATGAGCATTTATGGAGCTACTATTTCATTCGCAGACATTTTTGTTTGTCTTTGGGCAATATATAAAGTGTTTGTAGTAAAACCAGTAATCTGATTGTAGCCATTGCCAGTAATAGATTAATGTAAGCATTACGGCTCTGCAGTTGATTTGTGGATACATTAGGACCATTACGTAAACGACCGGGACAGACTAATAGCAGGCTAAATTTTGGACATTGGTGAAAATAACATGGTTAAGTGCATTGCAGTACACTGTAACTTATTACGCCTGCCAGCTAATAGAAATGAATAGAATCAACTTTATTGTCCACCAGAGTGGAAATTTGTCTGAGTACACTTAACCGTTTGGACAATTATGTCATAAACTTTGTTCTAATTTATTATATTAATCTAAGCTTTATATCTGTTGTGGTACGCACGTGTCCGTGAGCCACTGTGGCAGCCTTGGATTCTTTCCTGACAGAGTTGTTGTTTTATATGTTGGTCCAAAATAGAAATGACTTCTGGATACATTTGCTTCGTACTCTCAGATGGAGAGCCTATGAAATATTAAAGTAGGAATCCATTTTTTATCCAGTGGCCATAAAAAGACGAGTCCAGTTAACCAGGGCTGTGCCACAGGGAGGACGATAAACTGTTTGCATTTTAAATTATACATAAAAATGGGCTATGGACTGTGAATTAGAAAGTAATGGCTGTACATTTATTTTGGAGGTATGTGCACACAAGAGCTTGAGATTTTGAGTGTGAGCGTGCTGCCATAAGCTTGCTGTTGCGTGCTCCCCACTGAGATTTTGAGTCCTACCCAGTGGTGCCGCTAAGTGAGCAGCTTGGCGACATTTGTAAATCGAATGACTTTATGGAATGCAAAGCTGTAAACCCTCTGATGGATTAACTTGAATCCAGTCTGTATGGAATCTCTAATGAGCAATTACACTCACACAGACAGGGTTCAAAGCAATTAGTGTGGTAACTAGAATCAGCTTCTAGTCAAGAGCAAGGTGAGGCACCTTGATCCCAGGACTAGACCCTATTCTCTTTTTGTCTCCTGAGACTCCTCCCTCCTTCTCTGTGGCTTATGCAAAGGGCTAGGCACAAATTGACTTGATGGAGATGGGTTTATTCCAATCATGGCTGCAAAGATTTTGCCTAAACAGCTCTGAGAAAGAAGGCTGCCCTTGGGTGTAGCTGCAAAAATGATGATTTGAAGTCTACTTGCTCGCTGTCCATCTTGTGGCAGCATATTGAATTTGTTTACAAGTGTTTTACTTAGCCTGTCGGCACAGAAAAGCTGTACTTCTTTTTTTGCAAACATCACCAGTCTGTGAACTGGTCTCACCTACTGTAGAGTGGCATAAAAAGCTAGTTGATAGCGTAGCGGCTTTATCTCTTTATGAGCTCCTATAGGGAAAGATTGCAGGAAAATTGGTTCTACCACTATCAAAGAGCAGATACTGCTAGGGTAAGGGATAAAGGGGTGAAAAAAAAGTCTACATTTACTCTTTCTATATTCCCTCATCTGTTCCTTTATCCCTTAATCTCCCTCCCTCTCTTTGTCTCTCTGTCTCGTTCTCTCTCTCTCTAGCTCTTTTCCTCTCGTAAGCACTGAATCACCACCATTTTGTTGTCTGCCTCTACATGTTTTGGAGCCAGTTCCTTTAATTCTCCACCTACACTCTTTGATGTGTTCAGTACACGTTCATTTTAATTTACACATTGCCGTGCTTTGGCCCGTCTCTAAGCATGGATAATAGAGCAAATGAAGGTATCATCATTTGCAGCGATCAAAAGTTTATAGTGATTATAAGTAATGCTGTGACTCTGTGATTTAAGCTAACACTTGGGGGTTATTTGAATTCACCAACCTTTAGCTCAAGACCCCAAAAGACTAGTTTCATCTTCTGGAAAGCTCACTGAGCACTTTGGTTGTTCTAGAACTCTCATTGCGAGCCGACATGTCTAACTGCCCCTCCCCACTGGGCTGCCCGACCCACTTCTCAGGCTCTCCGGGGATGAAGATCTACATTGACCCCTTCACCTACGAGGACCCAAACGAAGCTGTACGAGAATTTGCCAAGGAGATAGATGTTTCTACTGTCAAAATAGAGGAGGTCATTGGTGCAGGTATGGCAAATCTTCGTGCATGCATGCTTTTGTATTCTGTGTCTGTGTGTCAGATAAATGTGGATTGTTGAGTTGTTGTATGTCATATAAAAACCTGAATCTGTTCAAGGTCATGAAGAACAACCTTTCTGGCAGCCACTTCAGATGGGAACATGTCAAGGGCCTATGTCAAGTGTACTAGCAGTATATAGGCCACCTACCCAGGGACATAATGTCATTAGAAATAACTCAACCCTCTCTGCCTTTTCTTTGTGCTTCTGTGTTTTTGGATCTTGTTGATTTTGGCTTTGATGATGTTCAGCCCTTGCATCATTTCTTCCCCATTTACTTTACATGTAAAAGTGCAGACATTTTGTTTCCTGTCCTTGTTTTGTTTTGTTTTTCTTAACTTGAGAATGACCGCTTATGTATTATTAAACTGTATATTAAAATTACAACTACATAATTAGGTCCTGATTGCTTTCAAGTGAATTCTGATTAAACTTAAGTTCAGTATGTGCATGTGTTTTTGGTACATGTCCCTTTCTTTGGGATCGAACACATCTTTTCTACAGCCGAGAAGACACTGACATCATACATGCTGGTTCATATGGAGGCTAAAATACCCCTGGTAATGTTGCTGGGCCTGGAGTAGCTTTGGAGCACAGGCGGCCTCAGCAAGCTAGGTGTGAGGAAGTGACAGAGATACAATAGGGATAAGGATGCAGTGGGATCAGCT